>NC_139702.1:13156717-13206375 GCF_964188405.1 Protomyctophum parallelum
AAGGGAAACCCCTTTTTGGTGTTTTAAGCATAATGTTATACTTTAGCTATTGAAAAATAACAGATCTACAAGCTCATAGCACGCTACGAGCTTGTAGATCTGCTATTTTTGTTTTTTATAGTTTTTAACTAAAATCTTTATTTCTGGGGGGGGGTCCCCTGGAACAACATATTTGCAGATGGGGGTCCATGGCCAATTACATACTGTATAATTTTTGGGGTTCCTTGACTGGAAATATTGAGAACCACTGATACAGAAACATGAGGTTTTTCAGAAAATGATGATGAATGAATGATTTAGAAGACTTTTTTTCTTTTTTAATGTCAACGTCGGGCCTAAAATAATGGGTTAACGATTATAACTATCAACATCCCTATACTCCCCGGTTAATGACAAATATAGCGCTAGCATGCCATGCCATACCATGCCACGCCATGCCACGCCATGCCATGCCATGCCACGCTACATGTATAAGGTTTACTAGTGCAAACGCAAACTTCTCCCCAACCTGAACATCACGTCCCTCCTGCCCTCCTTCCGCGCCTCTGTAGTTGGACCCTTTGATTCCAGAGTTGACATCAAAGTGGCGGGCTGCTGAGGCATTACCTGATGCTAATCGTCCACTTGAAAGAGAATTGGTATGAGGTGCGAGCAACGCAGGGCAGGGGGGACTGGCGGCCAGAGGCTCCTGGGGGACCCCCCCCCCCCCATACCCCCACACCCCCCCCCCCTCCCTTCTCTCTTTCTCCACTGGCGTCAACCTAGCCCATTTAGGCCTGACGTCGATGTCTTCTAAATGATGACAGTTTTCTGAAAGAAAACTCATGTTTCTGTATCAGTGTAGGTGCTCAATATTTCATGTCAAGGACCCCAAAAACGATACATAATATGCCGCGCACATTTTCACGACTTTTCAAAAACAGCAGACCTACAAGCTCGTAGCGCGGCACCGAGCTTGTATAGATCTGCTGTTTTTTTTCAATAGCTAAAGCATAACACAATGCTTTAACCCATTCTGAACGGGAACCCATTTTGGTATTAGCATCATGTTATGCTTTAGCTAGTGAAAAATAGCAGATCTACAAGCTCATAGCGCGCCACCGAGTGGCGCGCTACGAGCTTGTAGGTCTGCTGTTTTTGAAGAATCGAAGAACGACTGACATTTTTAGAATCTGATCTCAGGTCAGAATGGGTTAATCAGACCAGTGTGTGTCCAGTGGAAACCTCGTATGAATCTGATCCCAGGTCAGAATGGGTTAAAAAAAACACCCAAAAGGGGTTATTCTTCCCTTCCCGCCCAGAATGGGCTAGTCTATCTATTCCCCTGCTTCTAGTTAGCGGTGACTTCCAGAAGACCTTCAGAGAGAGAGAGAGAGACGGGCAGACATGCCACCATGAATACAGTATACCCACTGATCAGACACAGGCGCGCTCAGCGCCAGGTGCTGGACATGAGAAGGGCCGTGTGCGCGTGTGCGTGTGTGCGTGTGTGTGTGTGTGTGCGTGAGTGGACATTCGAAGGGCGTATGTGCGTGTAGTGCAGTTCAAAGGGTTGACTTGACGCACGGCCCATGCAGTCCTGTCGTGACTTTAGAATACTCGGAAGAGCTCGAGAGTTTCAAAGGAGTTGAGAGAAGGTTCAAAAGTTTGAAAATTCAATATAGTTTATTTGTCACTCGCTCATACTTAACCCATTTAGGCCTGACGTTGACATTTAAAAAGGAAAATCTTCTAAACTCTTTTCTGAAATACCTCTGTTTCTATATCATGCAGTGATGCTCAATATTTCATGTCAAGGACCCCAAAAAATATATGTAATTGGCCACCCTTGAGTTCGCTCTGAAACAATACAGTATATAATCAAAGATTTGTGCCACATTTTCACGATTTTTCAAAAATAGCAGACCTGCAAGCGAGTGGCGCACTATGAGCTTGTAGATCTGCTATTTTTCAATAGATGAAGCATAACATAATGCTTAAAACACCAAAAGGATTATCAGTAAGACGCCTGAGGGCGAGAAGGACACGCATCCCTCCGCCTGGGTGACGGCAGACTGCTGGGCGAGCGCTGGCGCTTTGGCATAGGGGGGGTCAGATCAACATATGGGGTGAATTCTGTATTGACCATATATGGAGTGTGTCTTGAGTGTACAGGGTTTGTTGAGGTCAGATGGAACATATGGAATATCAGAACAGCTAGGAAGGACGTGTGGGGTAGGATCAACATATGGAATGTCAGGACAGGTCAGCTCCATATATGGAGATTTAAAGGTTTGAGGTCAGATGTATAGAGTTGCTGGCCGGCTCTATATGCAGATCAGAAATGCTAGATTCCATAGTTAAATGGAATAAATAAATAATAATGAATAATCCAAATAAACAAGATAACTATTATATAGATGTGCAAAAAACAACTGAATCAATAAGCTTTTTAATTGGAATTTTCTCATGGCTTACTAGGGTATATATTGTATAATTAACCCATTCTGACCTGAGATCAGATTCATACGAGGTTTCCACTGGACACACACTGGTCTGATGAACCCATTCTGACCTGAGATCAGATTCATACGAGGTTTCCACTGGACACACACTGGTCTGATTAACTAAGTTCCAGCAGGAAGAAATGAATTAGCAAATGGGACATACAGTATAGAATAATATACAGAAACATAATACTATACATAAATATTAAATGTACAGTCCCGGGCGTTGAAATGTAAATATTGATAGATTCTCACCCAGTTTATTCGACCTTGGGCACAGCTGAATCATCCCAACAGCCAATCATCTATACGGCCTGGCCCGCTTCCGTGGGATAACAAAGGCAACAATAATTTATTTATACTTAAATATACGCGCCCATCGACAACGGGTGCTGGGCCAAAAGAATAATGAAAAACCTATCATTTATTCATCGTATACCCATAGCTTTATTTATTCACAAGGATTTGATCAACATTTGATTTGTACAAACAGATGAACGTCACTGTACGTTGACGAGGAACTGCCCCGGTCTTGCAGGGATTTCCCGACAGTGTACTGCGTGAGCAGATAGCTAGCAGTTAGACAGTGTACTGCGTGAGCAGATAGCTAGCAGTTAGACAGTGTACTGCGTGAGCAGATAGCTAGCAGTTAGCTGATTTTATTTATCTTTGCAATCTTGAAGATCGCTGTTTTCCCTCTGTTTTGGGTCCTTGGTGTTGATTGATTTTGGGTGACTCCTCTGAGTACCACCGGGGCTCAAGTACCACCACCAGTAGTACCAGTGAATACAAGTTTCTGTTTTCCTCCCAGGATTTTCCCCAGTGAGGGGTGGGAGAGGCTGGACAGCAGACGGCTGGATTTTGAATTTCTCTAACTATAAACTTTCATGACAGCAGACAAGTACAAATATAATTTATGAAAAGTTACTACAGTGAAGTCTGTTCACAGAAGTTGTTGTAGGATATGTGGGGATTATCTGACGAGGTACCATTTGAGGGGGCAAAACCTTATATACTAAATAATACTAAATTGTTTATAAGGTCAATATAAGTAATATAATATAGCCTTTCCACAGGAGTATCTTTTTATATTTTTCCAAAAAGAATACAAACAAAGGAAAAACGGGCACGCACCGGTGTGAGTCTTCTTGTTACCGTACCAGTAGTTGGGGGAACCTCTGGTCTAGCGGATCCCTGAGAAAGTGAAGTGATTATAGTAATTATATACGTGTAAGTATAGAATTGTGCCTAGAATGTTTAAGGGGTCACTCGAAACCTCACACAAATCAGTCAAAAGTTAAATGCACTTCCGTAGCTTTCGACTGTTTCGTGACGGTTCTGAGGTTTTTACTGATTTATTCTTAAAAGCTGTGTACATAGCAGTAGCAGCCTCTGATAGAGTCTCTTTCATTTCCAACACTTTTCAGTCAAAATGGTTCTTTGATTAAAAACAAAAGGGGGCCGCTTATCTCCAAAGTGCTGGGTTTTCTTTCCCACAGCCTTTGAATATGTGGCTCACAGCAAATTATGGTAAACACGGAGTACAAACGCATCTCTAGCTGGCGTACTCAGGTCAATATACATCAAAACACTAGCCTACAACAACAACAAAGTGCTGCGATGCGTTCGTGCAGGCACGATGATTAACCCTTTCTGTACGGGAACACCCCTTTTTGGTGTTTAAAAGCATTATGTTATAGTTTTAGCTATTGGAAAATAGCAGATCTACAAGCTCATAGCACGGCACCGAGTGCAACGCTACGAGCTTGTAGGTCTGCTATTTTTGAAAAATCGTGAAAATGTGGCAAGTCTTTGAATATATTCTTTCAGAGCGAACATTTTTAACTAAAATCTGTGCTTCTGGGGAAGTCCCTGCAACAACATATTTTCAGGTGGGGGTCAGCGGCCAATTACATATAATTCTGGGGCGCCTTGACATGAAATAGTTGGAGAACAACTGCTATAGAAACATATAAGTTTTTCTGAAAACTATCATGATTTAGAGAAGACATTTTGTAGAATCTGGTATATCAGGTGGAAATGGCTTAACATTTTGTCCATGTTTACAAACGCTTTTGTTTTCTTCTGTGTTTTCCTCCTTCCGTTTTGGGGGCTCCGGCACTTCAATATCAATCAGCCGCGAGACGGAGAAATCACTTCCCCACGTACGTCAACCAGCCGCTGTAGATGGCTAATCTCCATTGACCTCCTCTCTCAACGTTATACCAGTGTTTTCATGTTCCAAATACAATGACTACGGGCGGTTTGGGGGGAAAACAGGGGGTTTTCATCTATAATTAACCCATTCTGAACGGGAACCCCCTTTTGGTGTTTTATTGAAGCATTTTGTTATACTTTTAGCTATTGGAAAATAGCAGATCTTCAAGCTCGTAGTAGTGCGACACAGAGTGCCGCGCTACGAGCTTGTAGATCTGATATTTTTTTTGAAAAACCGTGAAAATGTGAAAATCTTTGAAAATATACTCTTTCAGAGCGAACGCTTTTTAACTCAAAACTTTGCTTCTGGGGGGGGGGGGGGGAGTCCCTGGAACAACATATTTTCAGATGGGGGGTCGGCGGCCAATTACATATATTTCTGGGGGTCCTTGACATGAAAATGTTTGAGAACCACTGACACAGAAACATGGGGTTTTTCAGAAAACTGTCAGGATTTTAGAAATAATTTTGTAGAATCGCCCTCATCCGGTCTAAATGGTTTAAACAACACTCCTCTTCAGATGATTTCTAATGGACTAAGCTGTTTTTTTTTTCTTTGCCTTTGAAGTTCAAACCCTCGGACATTCGTAATAAGGGGATATGGGGGGATGAGGGGTATATTCCGGTGCATTTTCTTATAGCACAAAACATCTTAGGCTATACTTGATCGTAATTAACTATAGTCTTTGAGTTACAAAAGTGTCTAATCTTTTCACAATCTATGTCCTTTCCATTTGTTTTAGACATCTTGGAATTACAAGCCAGGAGCAAACACACTAAATTACAATATGGTATAAGCAGACTGTCACAGAGTGATATATTATTCATTCTTATTTCAGTTGTTTCTGATCTGAGGACACTGTACGACCGCAGGGCATAGTTCTTACCCCCTCTGTGTTTTTAATCCATTGTGTGCGGGAACACCATTTTGGTGTTTTAAAGCATTACGTTATGCTTTAGCTGTTGAAAAATAGCAGATCTACAAGCTCATGCTTACGAACATACGAACTTGTAGGTCTGCTATTTTTGAAAAAAAGTGAAAATGTGGCGCAAATCTTTATATAATATTATTTTTATATCTCTAGTTGAAGCCATGATTCCCTGCTTTCATATGACATGAAAAAACTAAAATTCAAAAAAAATCAAATGGCAGTCCCTCAGTCAAATTTTGTCACATATATTCTTTCAGAGTGTACGTTTTTAATTAAAATCTTTGCTTCTGGGAGGTTCCTGGAACATACATATTTTCAGATGGGGGTCGGCGTCAATTACATTATAATTTGTGGGGTCTTTGACATGAAATATTGAGCACCACTGATATAGAAACATGAGGTTTTTCAGAAAACTGTCAGTATTTAGAAGACATTTAGCAGAATCTGTTCCCAGGTCCAAATGGGTTAAGTACTGTATACCTGCTTCTGGAGGTCCAATTGCTGGAGTCGGCTTTCCATTGCATTGAGTTGCATCATACATGTTCAAAAGGCTGCTCTTCTTTGAAGTCACTTCTTACCCTCTCATTGGGTTTCGGCGCACCCCGCTCCCCCTTTGTCCTACACAAAAAGAACGTTTCACAATTTTACAATATTTATAACCGTGCATTTTATAACCATGAATTTGCCGTCGCCCTTTCTAGGCAGGTCATAGTAGGTGAACATTTTGGCAAAAATAATAGCAGATATACCTGTACATGATCATATGGTGTGCCACAAAAGGCGTTTTGAGGTGTTGAAAGGCGTTGCATTATGAGCTTGTTGACTATAGGCTATTTCTAAAGCCCAAATCGTACCATAAACTCCTTGCAAATAGTCACAACTAGTCGCAACTCCTTCAAGGAGTTGCAAAACAGTTTTAATCCATTTTCGAGATCTACAAGCTCATAGTGCGGCACCGAGTGCCGCGCTATGAGCTTGTAGGTCTGCTATTTTTGAAAAGTCGTGAAAATGTGCCTGAAATCTTTGAATATATATTGTTACAGTCAGAGCGAGTTTTTAACTCAAATCTTTGCTTCTGGGGTGTCGTCCCTGGAACAACATTATTTTCAGATGGCGGTCGGCGGCCGATGTCATATATTTGGGGTCCTTGACATGAATATGTTTGAGAACGACATAGAAACATGGGGTTTTTCAGAAAACTCAGGATTTAGAAGACATTTTTTTAAATTTCGACGTCAAAGCCTGAATGGGTTAAGCCGGTATAAGCCGCACCAATACAACTCCTTGCGACTTGCATGTGGCGATAATAATAACGCCTGCAATAAGTGGCACGTATAGTTGCATAACGTTGCACGGAGTTGCGTGGCGAATAATTGGAGGAGGGGTATTCATCAAGGACCCTGCCAGGGGCATGCATCCTTATCAAGGAGCAAAGTATAGGGAGGAGTATATATGTCGTATACAAAGTAACTAAAATAATGTACAAATTCCAGCATCATAGATCTACAGTAAACAACACTAATGTGTAATGTTGTACTGTTTTCTGTTCATCTGATTTACCAGATCTTTCCCCTGGTTTACCTTCTCCACCGTTTCTCTGAAGTTTTGTTGTCTCTCCCCTTGGATTATCTCTCTCTCTCTCTCTCTGTCTCTCTCTCTCTCTCTCTCTCTCTCTCTCTCTCTCTCTCTCTCTCTCCGTGCACGTCCCGGTGCTGTCTCACTCACCGGAGCGAGACATTATGTGCAGACGCTGCCAGTCTCCAAAGGAGAGTGAAGCCGGCTAATGCATAGCAAACACTAGGCAGCCCGAGCCAGGCGTGCATGCAGAACACAAAAGGACGGGCTCCTGTGGCCAATACACTTAGGCATTAACACCCTGCATTCCAGCCATACATTTCAATAAGCCCCCCCAGCAGTTTGTACAGCTCAGCCCGCTGACATATGTATTAATTCAGGACAGAAATTATCGGCTTTCTATCCAGGCTGCCTTAATCACCCACGGGGACCTGTAAGCCAGAGTGAAGGCACTCACGACAGAAACCCCTCTCGTCTCTCTCTATCTCTCTCTCTTTCATTCTTTCCTCATTCTCCCTCCTCCTTCCTCCAGCCAGTATATAGCTCTCCCCTTTTCCATCTTGCCTGTCCTTGAAGTAATTTCATGTTAAATTGGAAGAAACCATTTCCAGCGTTTCCAGTCGCAGAGCGCGCAGCGGGGTTATTTGTAACGCGCTAACTGACGCTAAGTGAAGAGGACCATGGGCACCCCTTGCATTCGCTGACATTTGTCACATTTTATACTTTGGACTTCCAGGAACCATGAAAACGAGGCCCTGAAGTTTTGCACATAAAGGTAACCTGGCAACTGGCAAGAGACAATCCATTTACGCTAGCATGCATCGCTTGATCTAATTTCATATGGCAAGTTAACCCATTTCAACCGAGACCCCCCCCCCCCCCCAAAAGGGGGGGGGGGGGGGACGTTAAAAACGTTCCCACTGAAAGAATATATATTCAAAGATTTGCACACACAGCTTGTAGATCTGCTATTTTTCAATAGCTAAAGTAGAACAGAGTGCTTAAAACACCAAAAGGGGTTCCCGCCCAAAATGGGTTAATTTCCGAATCCTAACCTAACGCTGGATATATCAAAGTGACACGCAGGGCCACAACAACAAGTTGTTTTGTGGGATTACGGCCTTTAGAATGACTGGGACTATTCATTTACTTAATTTAGAATGACTGGGACTATTCATTTACTTCATTTAGAATGACTGGGACTATTAATTTACTTCACCTCAGTCAGTGGATTACGGCCTTTACAATGACTGGGACTATTCATTTACTTCATTTAGAATGACTGGGACTATTAATTTACTTCACCTCAGTCAGTGGATTACGGCCTTTACAATGACTGGGACTATTCATTTACTTCACCTCAGTCAGTGGATTACGGCCTTTAGAATGACTGGGACTATTCATTTACTTCATTTAGAATGACTGGGACTATTCATTTACTTCACCTCAGTCAGTGGATTACGGCCTTTACAATGACTGGGACTATTCATTTACTTCACCTCAGTCAGTGGATTACGGCCTTTACAATGACTGGGACTATTCATTTACTTCACCTCAGTCAGTGGATTACGGCCTTTACAATGACTGGGACTATTAATTTACTTCACCTCAGTCAGTGGATTACGGCCTTTACAATGACTGGGACTATTCATTTACTTCACCTCAGTCAGTGGATTACGGCCTTTACAATGACTGGGACTATTCATTTACTTCACCTCAGTCAGTGGATTACGGCCTTTACAATGACTGGGACTATTCATTTACTTCACCTCAGTCAGTGGATTACGGCCTTTACAATGACTGGGACTATTCATTTACTTCACCTCAGTCAGTGGATTACGGCCTTTACAATGACTGGGACTATTCATTTACTTCACCTCAGTCAGTGGATTACAGCCTTTACAATGACTGGGACTATTCATTTACTTCACCTCAGTCAGTGGATTACGGCCTTTACAATGACTGGGACTATTCATTTACTTCACCTCAGTCAGTGGATTACGGCATTTACAATGACTGGGACTATTCATTTACTTCACCTCAGTCAGTGGATTACGGCCTTTACAATGACTGGGACTATTCATTTACTTCACCTCAGTCAGTGGATTACGGCCTTTACAATGACTGGGACTATTCATTTACTTCACCTCAGTCAGTGGATTACAGCCTTTACAATGACTGGGACTATTCATTTACTTCACCTCAGTCAGTGGATTACGGCCTTTACAATGACTGGGACTATTCATTTACTTCACCTCAGTCAGTGGATTACGGCCTTTACAATGACTGGGACTATTCATTTACTTCACCTCAGTCAGTGGATTACGGCCTTTACAATGACTGGGACTATTCATTTACTTCACCTCAGTCAGTGGATTACGGCCTTTAGAATGACTGGGACTATTCATTTACTTCACCTCAGTCAGTGGATTACGGCCTTTAGAATGACTGGGACTATTCATTTACTTCATGTAGAATGACTGGGACTATTAATTTACTTCACCTCAATCAGTGGATTACGGCCTTTAGAATGACTGGGACTATTCATTTACTTCACGTCAGTCAGTGGATTACGGCCTTTACAATGACTGGGACTATTCATTTACTTCACCTCAGTCAGTGCTGTAACATGTAGAGTGTCACAACAAAAGCAAATACACCGTCAGAACATCGTCTGAACATAATTATAAATATACGCTACCACGAACAGCCATCAAGAAAATGACGTTTGGAGATGCGAATATCCAGATCAGGGAACAGTATATATAGGCAATCAGGAGGATAGTACATATAATTTCATGCAATATCATTCAAAGTAACGGTGACCTATCAATCAGAATTTGAGAACAGAAGAGGTACTATAGCAGGGATCATAACCAAGAAAAATAGTAGTGCCTCATAACATCAATAATTTACCACACACACCATTACTGTTGATGGCCTATAGCTCCGTCATGCTTTTACTTACAGTAAATAGAGTGACATTTGTGTCTGGCGTGACACACAGATGTTTGGATCTACTTTAGCTGGCATCCATCACAACTAAGCAAGTTGCCGGTCTTAATACCCATTTCAGGCGGGAACCTCTTTTGACGTTTTAAGCATTATGTTGTACTTTAGCTGTTGAAAAAAATAGCAGATCTACAAGTCCATAGCGCGGCACCGAGTGCCGCACTACGAGCTTGTACATCTGCTATTTTTTTGGAAAAATCGTGAAAATGTGGTGAAAATATTTGAATATTATATTCTTTCAGAGCGAACGATTTTTAACTCAAATCGTTGCTTATTCTGGGGGGGGGGGGGGGGGGGGTCACTGGAACAACAGATTTTGAGATGGGAGTCGACGGCCAATTACATATTGGTTTTTTTTTTGGGGGGGGGTCCCCAAATGTTTGAGAAGTGAACCACTGACAATAGATACATGGGGGTTTTCAGAAAAGTGTTAGTATTTATTTAGAAGCCATTTTTCTTAGAATCGTGCAGGCCTAAATGGATTTAAATGGGCTTTTGGATCGTGACAAGGGTAATGCTCAATTTGGAAGAATTGTATTCAGGCTATAACGCATAAGGGCGACCCATGCAGGCACAATTTATGACATGTTGTTTGCTTATTATGGATAAGGACAAATGGATGTGCTATAGTGTTTGAAGGAAGCTCTGACAGGCAATAGAGGGGCTCTGCATGCAGCCAAAAGGCTTTTGCAGCAATGAGGTGCCATTTCAAAGTTAGAGAGAGAGAGAGAGAGAGAGGCTGTTAACCCATTCTGACCTGAGATCAGATTCTAAAAATGTTCTTCTACATCCTGACAGTTTTCTGAAAAAGCCATGTTTCTATGTCAGTCGTTCTTCGATTTTTCAAAAATAGCAGACCTACAAGCTCGTAGCGCGCCACTCGGTGGCACGCTACGAGCTTGTAGGTCTGCTATTTTTTCAATAGCTATAGCATAATGCTATAAACACCAAAAGGGGTTCCCGCCCAAGCTGGATTAAATTGCCCATTCCATTATTGATAAGCATCACAGGCAGAAGTTAGTCTTCTCCTTATGACTGACAGCCGAGTCTCCACCGCCACTAGACTTTCCACATGAGAGAGAGAGTGGAGGAGCAGAGCAATGAAGGATGTGATGGTTCAATTTCACTTCAAATGGAGCACTATGGAGCAGCGAGACAGGTAAAAGTAAATTTATCCCATTTAGGGCCTATAACGTCAAAATAAAAATAAACTTCGCTCTGAAAGATATTCAAAGATTTGTGCCGCATTTTGGTGGTCGATATTTCATGTCAAGGACCCCACAAATTATATGTAATTGGCCACCGACCGTCCGACCCCCCCCCCCATCTGGAAACATGTTGTTCCAGGAACCCCTCAGAAGCAAAGATTTGAGTGAAAAACGTTGGCTCTGAAAGAATATATATTCAAAGATTTGTGCCACATTTTCACGATTTTTCAAAAATAGCAGAATTACAAGCTCGAGTGGCGCGCTATATGAGCTTGTAGATCTGCTATTTTTCAATAGCTATAGTATAACATAATGCTTTAGTTAAAACACCAAAAAGGGGTTCCCGCCCAGAATGGGTTATGTCAATGTGCCTTTGAGAACGCCAGCAATTTCAAAGTAATGCAAGTTAAATAATAGATCCGGTTTTGCATTCCACTAAAATGCATTTGATGGTGGGATTTATTTCAGAGGCAGTGATATGAAAAAAAGATATCGTCGCCGTTGGGTGAAAACCCCATGTGGTAAAATTATAGGGGATGTCCCGATACACTTTTTTTTCTCGTTCCCAATACCACCGTTTCTGTGTTCGCCGATACCGAATACCGATACCAGTGTTGTGATCTCGTGTTGTGTTTATAGCTATCTAGCTATACATCTGGTGTTGTGTTTATAGCTATCTAGCTATACATCTCGTGTTGTGTTTATACTCTATCTAGGTATATTTCTGGTGTTGTGTTTATAGCTATCTAGCTATACATCTCGTGTTGTGTTTATACTCTATCTAGCTATATATCTGGTGTTGTGTTTATAGCTATCTAGCTATACATCTCGTGTTGTGTTTATACTCTATCTAGCTATATATCTGGTGTTGTGTTTATAGCTATCTAGCTATATATCTGGTGTTGTGTTTATAGCTATCTAGCTATATATCTGGTGTTGTGTTTATAGCTATCTAGCTATATATCTGGTGTTGTGTTTATAGCTATCTAGCTATACATCTCGTGTTGTGTTTATACTCTATCTAGCTATATTTCTGGTGTTGTGTTTATAGCTATCTAGCTATACATCTCGTGTTGTGTTTATACTCTATCTAGCTATATATCTGGTGTTGTGTTTATAGCTATCTAGCTATATATCTGGTGTTGTGTTTATAGCTATCTAGCTATACATCTCGTGTTGTGTTTATACTCTATCTAGCTATATATCTGGTGTTGTGTTTATAGCTATCTAGCTATATATCTGGTGTTGTGTTTATAGCTATCTAGCTATATATCTGGTGTTGTGTTTATAGCTATCTAGCTATATATCTGGTGTTGTGTTTATAGCTATCTAGCTATACATCTCGTGTTGTGTTTATACTCTATCTAGCTATATTTCTGGTGTTGTGTTTATAGCTATCTAGCTATACATCTCGTGTTGTGTTTATACTCTATCTAGCTATATATCTGGTGTTGTGTTTATAGCTATCTAGCTATATATCTGGTGTTGTGTTTATAGCTATCTAGCTATATATCTGGTGTTGTGTTTATAGCTATCTAGCTATATATCTGGTGTTGTGTTTATAGCTATCTAGCTATATATCTGGTGTTGTGTTTATAGCTATCTAGCTATATATCTGGTGTTGTGTTTATAGCTAGACTCCTCACTCAAATGTGCACTTGCAGTTGGGGCAACTCAAAAGAAAACTCCTCATGTCCCCAACATTTTATTTACCTGCCATAGTGTCGACCCCTTATGTGACCCCTGTGTCGGATCGGTGGTTAGACTGGCATATTAGCCGGTACCGATGTGACCCGTTATGACAATTAAGGGCCGATACCGATACAGTATCGGGACATCTCTAGGTACTGTAAAATAGTGGACCTGACAAGCTCCATTATGGCTTTGTGATGCAACGCGTCGTGTAGATTGCTATTGTCACTATTCTTGTGCACCATCACATTTGTACAGTATGATGAAGTAGAGCATTCATCATGCTCATTTATGGAAAACAAAATGCATAAAAAAATAGGCTACGGTGATAAGCTTTCAAGCCCGACAGTGACTATCTATTAAATCAATTTTAATAGAACTTTTGTTTGAGTCAGATGTAACCCAAAACAGTGTAATTAAATAAACTGAAAACCATTTGTTCAAACATCCAATTGCAAACAGTAATGCAAACTGTATGTATGTATGTATGTACTTCCGGTCCGGCGAGCCGCCCCGTGTCCGAATGGTAGAGAAATGACAGAGTTAACATGTGGGGGTATAGATTGTGCATTACTGTATACATTCACCCATTCACTTTTCACATTCATACACCGATGGCAACAGAAACCACGCAAGGCACCAACGAGCGCATCAGGAGCAATTAGGGGTTCAGTGTCTTTGCTCAAGGACACTTCGACACTAACTCTGTGGGAGCCCACAGGGTTCGAACTGGCAACCTTGCGGTTACCATCCAGCCACTCTACCCCTGAGCCACCACGGCCGCCCCGGCACCTGACATGTCCGCCTGAGGTCATGTTCAGTTTAGTTTGACCTAGGTTTTTTCATTTAACAGTTGGTTAAATTAATTTGAATGAATTGTTGTGGAATCCTTTCATGCATTAATTTTCCTACTTTTACTTAACTATACAGTATAATAAGTACAACATCCGTGTATAGGACCCCCCCTCCAAGATGAGATGCTGCATCTCAAAGGGCCGATATAATCTAAACTAAAGTCAATAAAGTCTATACTGGACTATAAAAGGCACACGTCTGCTGTGGGAAGTCCGCTGGACTAAAAAGAGTGTGTGTGTGTGTGTGTGTGTGTGTGTGTGTGTGTGGTGTGTTTTGGCTATTCATATCCTGAAAGGCTCAGTGCAAGAGGTGCTCCAATTTTAATTTGCAATAACACCTCATGTTAACCAGAAAAAATATCACAAGTGACCCCAACAGACTGGGTTGTTATTGTGTCAGGCAGAAAGAATTACGCAGCATGCAGTTTGTTTTTCTGCAAGCAGCTACAAACTGGGATGAAGAGCGTTTTATCGCTCGGCTCTTTGGCTCTATAGTCTAGTCTACTCTATACGCAATGTCACGACCTCCGCAGTATCATTACTGTGGATTTAACATCGCACAAGATGTTGATTTAGACATCCTTTTAGACATCCTCTGCCAGTTCATGTTCCCTATATCTCAGCCAAGTTATTAAACGCCCTTGTTGGGGAGTTGCACTGGTCTGACCCGTACGTTTCCAGACAGAAAAATAAATCAAAGAAAACATTCCCTTTTGTTCTATTGTTCAAACACACACCACACATTCTCATATAGGCCTAAACCTTTTTTTTTCTTGCATCACTTTCCAATATTCAGTGTTAGTCATCTTCGACATCGCCCCCAAATCTCTTTAAAGGTATAAACTTTAGCCTGCCTGCCACAGTCCCATCTTTTGTATTTAGACCCCTTGGTGTGGTTGTTAATGCTGTGCAATGATGTCTTTCCTTTGTATTTAGGGTTTCTTCCTGGAGGCTGAAACCTTGGCAGTCAAACGTGCCAATGACAAACAAGAAAACAGTGATATAGTGACATCACACTATCCTCCCCTCCCCTTACATTGGTGACATTGGTATAAGTGGATTTACTAGTTGAATAGTTGAATAGTCGACTAGTTGCTTAAAGCCCTACTAGTCAGCGCTGTATGTGTGCACGGCACCATGTGTTGGTGTTCTTTGTGGATATACAAATAAATAAACCTACCAATTTGGAGCCTACAAGCTTGTAGAAAAAAATGTGGCACAAATCTTGAATATAATTATATTCTTTCAGAGCGAACGTTTTGAACTCAAATCTTATCCTTATTCTCTCCACATTTTTACATAAAACTCTCCACATTTCCACAACAAACATCTACAAGGAACTTATAGATCCCCAGAATCCTCCCAGAATAGGGACATGCCAAATCCAAACTATTAGTTAAAGGTAGGGTAAGTGATATCTTTCTTTGGTTAAAAGTTTAAGGGCGCTTTCACACCCAAAGTTCGCTTAGAAGGTCCGGACCAAGGACCAAATATTTGCATTTAGATTTTGGTCCGTTTGGTGTTCACACTGGACTTTGTAAAGCGTACCAAATATGTAAACAAATGACACGTGGACATGTTAAGCGAACCAAATAGTGGGGGGGAAAAGAACATGAGGGGAAATCACTGTCTACAATTTTTGCAGGGGCAACCTTCAGTCACACAGAGAGAGAAGAGAACAGCAACATGACAGGCAGCAACAACTTGCTATTGCATTCATTCTTATTAATTATTTTATTAGCCAAATAAGAGCAACAGATGAACAGAGGAGCAGGTGTTTGAACAATAATGTGCTTGCTGCTGAATGCTGATGCATAAATTCACGGAGACGTATAGCCTACAACAAGGTATCCCCGATAAAAAGGACTTATGTGTGCACCTTCACCCATGTTATTTCTGCGCATCAAATCGGCGCCGCGGCGGGCATTTCCATGTCATCTTATGGTTTGGTCAGTTGGTTATTGAGCTTCAAGTCAGAACAGCTCCGCTGCAGCTAATTGAGTTGACCTAGTTTTACGTCTTTTGCTATAGTGATGTAATCAATTAATCATTTGGGACCACATGTGTATAGCTTATTTAACATTGGCTTTTTCTCGATACCGCTGCGGCCTGCGCGACATGGATGATTTTAAATATTTCTCTGTCTCTGCGTCTCTCCCATATAAATATATGGGTCTCTCCCCCAGTCCCCTCATGTGCGTGCGCGCCCACGCGCCCACACACACACACACACACACACACACACACACACACACACACACACACACAAAAAGGAGGGGACACGAGTTGAAAGAGAAACTCGCATTAAGACTCATGCATCGCAGATTCGCATGCGTGGCGGCGGCCGGCGCATGATTAAAATAAACAGATCTACAAGCTAACATCGTGTGCCATACCGTGCACCATTCCATGTCGATAACTTGTACATTTTGCGCATGTGAACCTCGTATGCTGCGCTGCGCCTCGACATATACTGTATGCGTCTACTATTAAAATCAGACTGTCAGCTGTCATATGATCCCCGTAAAAAAATACATGCTTTTATAACTATAATTATTAATGCAGCCTCACAACTGCCGACGCCCGACGGCTATTTTGCCTATCGTCCTGTATTTGGTCCTCTATAAAGTCCGAATGCATTCACACCAGTAACGAACCGCACCGTGGTTCGTTTGGAAGCGAACCGAGTTCGGCCTTTTTTAGCGGACCATGGTTCGTTTCTTTGATCCGCACCAGAGTTCGTATGCACGTTCACACCAACCGAACCAAAGGGGTAAGCGGACCATGGTTCGTTTTAAACGAACCAAACATGTCCGGTGTGAAAGCGCCCTAAATCACTATGTTCTGATTTATCAGTATTTGTGCTCCAGTTCCAATTCTGTCTGCTCATTTCTTTGTGTCCTGCACTTACAATTCCACTGAAAATGTTTAATAAAAAGCTGCAGAGACATGGAGGACTCCTGTTACTGAGGACACTGAGGACTTTCACAATATAGAGCTTTTTTAACACGTATTTTAACCAAAGAAAATCACATTCCCTACCTAAGTGAAGCGGTGGCCGAACGGTTTGCGGAGCGGTCTTGATATCGGAAGGTCGCTATAGTTCGTATCCCCGGACCGGCACGTTAAAATTACCACCGCTGAAGTGCCCTTGGACAAGGCATTGAACCCCTACCATGAAATGTTCTATGAGCAGGGCCTGGCTGTAAACAAGTTCTTGAGCTTAGTCCAGTTACCCTGGGTAAACATGGTAACTTTCTTTCTTTTCTTTTTTCTTTCTTTTCTTTTGACAGGATGGATGGATAGATAGATAGATATATCTTTATTTGTCATTGCAACATGTACAACAAAATTAAAGGGAGAGAGAGACATGCAGCAAAGGTTTGAGACTCGAACACCAACGCGCTGTCAGCCTAGGCCAAAGCCTATATATGTGGCATGATGCACCTGGACCACTAGGCCAGCGGGCCTTGTCTCCAAGGAAAACTCTTGGATATAGTCTTAAATCACTCGGCAGCACAAGTCTGCCAGGTACATTTTTAGAGTCGTCTAAAATGTCACTGTCCTTTTTTACACCATTTTCCTGAGGATATAGGCTGCCTGAGGTTAGGCGAGATTGGCAGCTATACCGGCGTCGCTGTGGCTGACCTAGATGTCACGTATAGCAGGAGCAGGCTGCGATTCTCTCCGTCGATATATTTAGTATCAAGAGTCAAACGTTTGAAACAAAGAGAAGCATATACAGTACTGTATGGTTTTTTGATTGATTGATTGAAATGTTTATTAACAGTTTGCAGAATTACAGTACATTTCAAGCACAAACTCAATACAAAGACTGTTAACTGTGAGTGGACGACCCAATTAAGCATTACACTTGTTTACAACAGGGTCCACCATGTTCAATTCATCAAAACATTTAGAGACGTACAAATAGACACTTCTATATAGTTAAAGAACAGAACAGGAATTCATCATAAAGGAAACAAAAAGGGAAAAGAAACATATACAGTGAGGGGAAAAGGGGGAGGGGGGCGGTGGGGGGGGGGGGGATTCAGATTGTACGGGGGCCAGTTTTGAATTTCAGCCGTCCGTAGGTGCCCTTTGAGAGCGGAGTCAAGGGATTCACATGTCTTAATGGCTGTTGGTAGGGTGTTCCACATTTTTTGGTGGCATAGGAGCGAAAATAATGTAGTCCCTTGTTTGTGGCGAATCTGGGTTGCACGTGGTTTGTTGCACCCGTTTCTGTTTTTCTCCCAGAACTTTCCCCAGTGAGGGGTGGGAGAGGCTGGACAGCAGACGGCTGGATTTTGAATTTCTCCAACTATAAACTTTCATGACAGCAGACAGCCTAAGTACAAATATAATTTATGAAAAGCTACTACAGTGAAGTCTGTTCACAGAAGTTGTTGTAGGATATGTGGGGATTATCTGACGAGGTACCATTTGAGGGGGCAAAACCTTACATATACTAAATAATACTAAATTGTTTATAGGGTCAATATAAGTAATATAATATAGCCTTTCCACAGGAGTATCTTTTTATATTTTTCCAAAAAGAATACAAACAGCCAATAGCATATTACAAAGTTATCCCCCTCACTGGGGAAAATTCCGGGAGGAAAAGCGGGCACGCACCGGGGTGAGTCTTCTTGTTACCATCTGAGGTCAGCGCACTAACTAACAATAACACTTCCAATCTGATGGATCTAGAAAACGTCAGCCTACATCTTGTTTAGTGAAGCTTTATAACAGTTTGGGGAGTGCTAGCGAGGACAGGATCTTCAGCTGAGGGCTTATAGCTGACTCAACGGATTGCCATCTGTGTCTTTTTGGCTGTCGGAATATCAAGGCCTCGACGCCGCCCGGAGCAAACGTTCCCAACGTTCCAAAGGAGCAGGAAGAAGAATGGGAGGGTGGGCTATGAAGCCTATGATGTCCAGACGTTTGGATTTCAGTCTGCGTTACATATTAAGCTCTGGGAGCTGCCTGGGAGGCAAGAAGGTCACAAGTTTGATGATTCCGAGCCCCGTCGAGGTGTCCATGGCACTTAACCCATTCTGACCTGAGATCAGATTCTAAAAATGTCTTGTATACATCCTGACAGTTTTCCATTCTGACCTGAGATCAGATTCTAAAAAATGTCTTCTACCTCCTGACAGTTTTCCATTCTGACCTGAGATCAGATTCTAAAAAAAATGTCTTCTACGTCAGTCATTCCTTCGATTTTTCGAAAATAGCAGACCTACAAGCTCGTAGCGCGCCACTCGGTGGCGCGCTATGATCTTGTAGATCTGCTGTTTTTCAATAGCTAAAGCACGACATGATGCTAACACCAAAATGGGTTCCCGGACCAAAATGGGTTAACCCATGACTGAAATTAGAAACGTATACGTGCCAAAATATGCATTGTTTTCCGTTTCACATGACGCAGCGATGGGGGATTATCCAACAGCCCTGCATGATAGTGTCATGTGTAGTGGTTGGCACTGAGTGAGAGCGGCTGACAGTCAGCTGAATCTGTGTGGCGGGCGCTTCACGCCATCATGTTCCTGCTTGAGCCTTTTGGGCTGTGTGTTTCTAAGCAACCACAAAAATAAAACACCAAGTATACAAAAGAACGACCAGTTGATTCAAGCGAACGCAGGAGTCCATCGTTTATTACAGGACAGTCTGAATAAGAAGATAATGGGTATAGCTATTCTAGTTTGCTGGAAATGGGGAGGTGACGGTTAAGTACATTTCGCTCATTAAAAGTATTACATTAATTGTGTATAGGCCACTACTGTAGGAGTATTTGTTGTGAAAACACTCACTGCAACAAAACAATCCCCCAAAAAATGCTGTGAGACAACTTTATACCTCAAAGTTGCTGCCTGAATTAATTTAAATCTACAGTTGATTTTGTCTACTAAAATGTATTTTGACGGGCCATGATGCCGTCGTCATGGCATTTTTAGTTTTTTACACAGGATCCACTAGCCCCTTCCTACCATGGCCAAATACATATAATATTGGGGGTCCTTCACATGAAAAGGTTTGAGCTCCACTGATATAGCGACATGTTTTCCAGAAAACTGTTGAACTGATGAATTGAAATATTAAGTGATAAAATGCTTGTTTTGTCACGTCCCTTTCTGGAAGACTCCTCTCAGTTTGTGTTTGTTAGGGTAGCAACTAAGTATAGTGCTGGGTGAACAACTGTAAGGTATGAAATAACAGGAACATGGAAGATTGTAGTACGGGCAATCTGAGAAAGAAAAGGAAAAACTTGATGTTTCATATTGGCTTAAGGACAGACTATTGACGGAGTTAACAGTCTGTCTCGAGAGAGAGAGAGTATACGGGTAACAGATGTAAAACACATTGATCAGGGGTGGGGAAATGGGACAAAACATAATTATTCACTTGCCAAAAAAAAGATTTTCATTATTCTTAAAGGACCACTTCACCACTTTTCACTATATCTTCATATAATAGGTCCTCACTAATAATCATTACAAAATGGCACAATGTTTTTCTACTCAGTCTGTGTCCCATAGGAGGGCTGTGGGCAGTTTAGAAACCGTCTTCCAGTGACATCATCATTAGGCAGAATGTTTTTTAAACAAGATTTTTTTTACAAAAATATTTAGATTTTCATTATTGTGAGAACGATTGCTTCCATTTTCGCATTGCAACTTTTCAGGACTAGAAAGCCTGCACTTTCTATTAGCTTGTATTCCCCATCGATGATGTCACTGGAAGACGGTTTCTGAACTGCCCACAGCCCTCCTATGAGACACAGACAGAGTAGAAAAACATTGCACCATTTTATCATGATTATTAGTGAGGACCTATTATATGAAGTTAGGTTGAAAAGTGGTGAAGTGGTCCTTTAAGTACAACAGGTAACCGTGTTCCACACAAAGATAATTATTATTTTTTTGTTTGTTTTCTATTTTATTTTTCTTTGTACTGGGGGTTTTGTTATAGACAGCAATGTGTATACCATTGTTTAACCAGGTCTCCGTGGCATTTTAATAATGTGACCGTTCATTCAGTCGTTGAGGTTTTCGAGTATGCATTTCAAACACACATACTACTGGATCGTGGATACAATGCTCTGGCGATGGGGCTCGAATCTCGATGATCAAATTCAAAATGTTTGCCCTGTGATTAAGCTCTGGACTGACAGGAGAGACTGCATTGTTTTAATGGAACTAAAGTACAGCAGTTTCTCACTAATGCATGGAAGTGGCTGTTGAAAGGCTTTCAGCAGCTGCTGCCACGACGGCACAACAATTAGTCCATTCGGACCTGAGCTCGGTTCTATACAAAGTCTTCTAAATCAGGACAGTTTTCAGAAAAAAATATATGTTTCCTTTTTCAGTGGCGCTCAAAGTTTTTCATGTCAAGGACCCCCCAAAAAAATATGTAATTGGCCGCCGACCCCCACCTGAAAGTATGTTGTGCGATTTTTCAATTTACAATTTTCACGTTTAAAAAAAAATAGCAAATCTACAAGCTCGTAGCGCGGCACTCTGTGCCGTGCTATGAGCTTGTAGATCTGCTATTTTTCAATACCTAAGGTATAACATTATACATAATGCTTAAAACACCAAAAGGGTGTTCCCGTCCAGAATGGGTTAGAGAGCCGTGCCACAGTGGTTGGTGGGATGACTCCTCGCCTCCTCCCCTCCAATCCGACTGCATTTCAATGCTGTCGAGTGTTTCACATCCCTCCTCCTCCAGCTTTGGTGAGCATGCGTGTGCACTCCCAAAACCGCAGGGTTAGGGCATGATCACCTCCAAAGCCTGTCGATGCTCGGCATTATCCAAAAGTATTACATAAATGTGAGATTTTTTTGGTTGGGTTGAACATGTCTATATAATATTATGATACTGTATGTCTATGATATTTAGTATACACTGGTTTCCAAACATTCGGTCTCAGGACCCATTTGTGGTTGCTATGCAAGAACCTCCAGCTATGGGATTTTTAAATCCAGCTCCATTGACCGAGCCTCCATTACAACAGGATTTTCAAAGCCTTGTATGTTTGTATCTCTAAAGCTTCGAGCGCTGTCCATGCATGGTTAGCCATCATCACGCATCCCGACGATCATAACTCATTTGTGACTTTGTCTCGCGTCGCACCGGACATGTAACTGTTTCTGACGATAGCTAAGGGGTATGAGCTTACAGCTAACGATCACTGTGCTCACACACACACAGCCCCCACCTCACTGAATAACCCGGAAATGAAACAAGGATCGTAGAGTGAGAGCGGACCGGTGGCACAGGTTTAGGTCTGCTTATGCTGCCACCTAGCGGGCAATAATGGAGTTAAAGAACAATTCCATGCTAGAAGGCTTCCTTACCTTTATTTGTAGTTGTTACGTCCCCACCAAAGAGGTCCAGGTGATATTTTGTGCAAAAGTGCATTATTTACTATTTTCCCTAATATAAGCCCTCAAATGGGTTTTTGTGCTAATTCGCTTATTTCCATCGAAATATGTAGTAAAGTGTGCCGCTTGGGATACTTTTTACATTAGAGGATATATATACAAAATAAATTGATTTTTGAGCGATGGAAATAAGCGAATTAGGGGAAATAGCCTATAATCAGTGGCGTGCACAGATAGACACTAGGGGATGCTAGAGCACCCCCTGCCCTTTTGGTAATGTGCTCTTAAAAAATACTATATTATTTAGGCCCCCACAATCTAAAGCTATGTTTCTATGTCCTTGGTTCTTCGATTAAAAAAAAATAGCTTTAAGGCAACCAGCCGGTTCCATGCGCTGCACAAGGTGCCCTTTTTTTCACTTGAGCACCTGCCCCTCTAAATGTCTATGCATGCCACTGCCTATAATGTGCTTTTGCAAAAAATAACACCTGGACCTCTTTGGTGGGAACGTACTGTGACAAATAAAGGTATAAGAAAGCCTTCTAGCATGGAATTCTCCCTTAAGTGCAACAAGTGGACCTAGTGCATTTTTTTTTTGTATTTATGTTTTACGCACCATGAGGACATTCACGCGATAGTCGGCTCTCTCCAAACATGCTTTTTAATGACTCCCCTGGGAGTCTGAATATGCAACAGGGATATTTTTATGTAGAATGGAAACAGTCTCTGGGGCTCGCTGTGAATTGTTAACAACCACACACCTCTCCACCCTCTTGACACGCACGCACGCACGCACACGCACACACACACACACACACACACACAATGCACTGGAATCTACTGGAAACACTCATTGCTGAATTCTGTGCATGGGCTTAACAAAGGGAAGGGTCGCCATGGAAACAAATCCATTCTGGAATGCATTCCATTTTAGCGAAACATTTTAGCCAAATTGACACCTTTAAAACACCTTAAACTGAAATCAAGGAGGTCATCCCTATGTTTCCCAGGTTCTATGTTCCCCACTTACCTCAGGGTTATAGGTTCAGGGTTAGGTTAGGTTTGTTGTAACCCCCCCCCCCCCCCCCCCCCCCCCTTCCCCCAAAGTAAATTAAATAAGGTTAGGAAGCGAAGACCGTACGGTGGACTCCATGTTGCTCCCTGGAAGGACAGAAGACCGTACGGTGGACTCCATGTTGCTCCCTGGAAGGACAGAAGACCGTACGGTGGACTCCATGTTGCTCCTGGAAGGAAAGAAGACCGTACGGTGGACTCCATGTTGCTCCCTGGAAGGACAGAAGACCATGCGGTGGGCTCCATGTTGCTCCTGGAAGGACAGAAGACCGTACGGTGGACTCCATGTTGCTCCTGGAAGGACAGAAGACCGTACGGTGGACTCCATGTTGCTCCCTGGAAGGACAGAAGACCGTACGGTGGACTCCATGTTGCTCCTGGAAGGACAGAAGACCGTACGGTGGACTCCATGTTGCTCCTGGAAGGACAGAAGACCGTACGGTGGTCTCCATGTTGCTCCTGGAAGGACAGAAGACCGTACGGTGGACTCCATGTTGCTCCCTGGAAGGACAGAAGACCGTACGGTGGACTCCATGTTGCTTCCTGGAAGGACAGAAGACCGTACGGTGGACTCCATGTTGCTCCCTGGAAGGACAGAAGACCGTACAGTGGACTCCATGTTGCTCCCTGGAAGGACAGAAGACCGTACGGTGGACTCCATGTTGCTCCTGGAAGGACAGAAGACCGTACGGTGGACTCCATGTTGCTCCCTGGAAGGACAGAAGACCGTACGGTGGACTCCATGTTGCTCCCTGGAAGGACAGAAAACCGTACGGTGGGCTCCATGTTGCTCCTGGAAGGAAAGAAGACCGTACGGTGGACTCCATGTTGCTCCCTGGAAGGACAGAAGACCATACGGTGGGCTCCATGTTGCTCCTGGAAGGACAGAAGACCGTACGGTGGACCCCATGTTGCTCCTGGAAGGACAGAAGACCGTACGGTGGACTCCATGTTGCTCCCTGGAAGGACAGAAGACCGTACGGTGGACTCCATGTTGCTCCTGGAAGGACAGAAGACCGTACGGTGGACTCCATGTTGCTCCCTGGAAGGACAGAAGACCGTACGGTGGACTCCATGTTGCTCCCTGGAAGGAAAGAAACATGCGCAGTTGAGACCAAGGAAGCTGAAGTGTTGGCTGCATATAGACCCATTGCGCATGTTTCTGTCCTTCCAGGGAGCAACATGGAGTCCACCGTACGGTGTTCACTTCCTGTCCTCTTTTAATAGTCCTTGAAAGGGTACAGGAAGTGTTAAACTGACATTTTTGTATGTGGCCACACCCACCAGTTGATCATTGAGGTCACATTCACACCTCTACAGTACTTCGATAGAGTCGATGCCAATGGGCGGAGAAGTTGCATATCATTCTTGCATATTTGATTTGCTGCGTTTTGCCTTCACACTGCGCTGTCATTCCGCAGCAATTGGAAACCCAACAGGTAACTTTATCAATGTGTTCAATTCATAAACTATATACACAGTGAAATATATGGTGTTAAAATTATACTTTGAGTAATAGTTAGGACGTAAAATTAGGGTAACGTCGCGTGCGTGCGTGCGTACGTGCGTGCGTGTGTGTGTGTGTGTGTGTGTGTGTGTGCAGTGCTTGTGCACGCAGGCAATGTTATTTTGGGCATGTGGAGGCACAGCGCAGACAGCAGCACAAAATGAATCCCACCTGCGACGTTTACAAGTTTATGGAGATGAAGAAAGTCCCCACTCCCCACACAGTGACAACACTCCATGTTTACGCACAGACAGAATGATAATTCTGTACACTAGTGTTTTATTTGTTTCCTTAAGACATTGATTAATGTACTCATATTTCAATGAGTGCTTCAGTCTCCTTATTTGCCCACGTCTATCCACAGTAACGGGACATCTTTGCGCTGCGTAAAATTAATATCCTTTCTCCGTCTCCAACTGTGATAACTCCTCATTCATCCGCCACATAGTTTGCTTCGTTTATTATATTTGCTGCGAATTGCATTCACACCTGCAGTGAATCAAAGTCAGTTTGCTCTTTTTTTATCAGGATTCTAATGAGCCTTCAACCTGCCAAACGAAGTGCACTTTCCAACAATACGCAGCAGGATTCATTTTGATCGCAGTATGGTGCTGGTGTGAATGCGACATACTGTAAAGGCTCATACATGTACATAGCTTTTGGTGATAGGTTATCACCGTTTTAGGTGATAGCTTATCACCTAAAACGGTGATAAGAGTTGATAGCCTGGTTAATAAACCAGACTAATATTGCACGGATCCGCGGGATATTAGTCTGGGGAGGCTCAGCTTGGATTTCATTTCCAGGGAAACATTTTCTCTTTGACGCAATTGGTCAGAGCTACTGTCAGTCAAAGGTCTCAAGCATTGAACGTCACTGTACCAAAGCCCGCCCATATTGTATACCGTGTCCCTATTGGGCGCACACATTCTCGTGTGTAGGAAATGGGCGTAAAATTGAGCCTCTCCAGACCGAAATCCGCCGCTAGGCAATTTTTTTTGCCAACGGCTGATTCGGTCTGGTTTATTAACCAGGCTAAAGAGTTGAGGCCATCATACTTGCGGTGATGTCCTTAAGGATTGACCCCGCCTCCCTGTTTACCCAACTTCTAGACCAATCAGTGAACGGGGTGATAGCTCCAGAGTGAAAAGACTTGATAGTAAAAACAGAGAGATGGGTCTGTGTCCGCGGTGATAGCTGATTATCACCGCGACTGACGTAATGGTGTAGTTTTCCAACCCTACAAAAACTACACCGCGGTGATAAGCGATCACCAAAAACTGGAGTATGTATGAGCCTTAAGAATGCCTGGGTGGTTATGGGTGGTGAGTGATCCACCTGAACTGAAGCCGCACCCACAGCTGTTGTTGTATGATAAAGGGGGAGGGGTTAGTGGAGGGGATGATATTGTGATGTCACTATATCACTGTCATTTCGATTGGGCCTTTTGACCTGGGCCTCCATTGGGCCTTTTGAGAAACCAAACATTCACAGGGAAGACATATTATTTCAACATTCTAACCACACCTGGGGGTCTATATTAGAGTAATGTTAACTCCATAGAGCGGCGAAGTCCTGACGTCATCCCCTGGTTCATGGAAGTTTTTCTCTATGGAGAATAACATCATCTTAAAATCGTCTCATATGAGCATTGTGGTCCAAAAATAAACTGTCTCTGCCATATTGTCGGGGAGGTGCAGTATCGTTCAGTCCCTCATAATTGATAGTCGAAAATGTAACTAATTCAGCAGCAGTAACATTAGTGTTTTCTCACAGTCAGTTGATTCTTCATATCCATATGAGTGAAGCGGCCGGGATGATCACAGTTCTTATGAGGCGATCTAAGATCCACCCTATAGGGGATTACAATGCAATCCTGGGTTTATAGCAGCAGCAGTGGCTCAGCGGTTGAGTGGTCGGTATAGAACAGTCAGATGGGAACCGTGAGGTTGCCGGTTCGATCCCACGCGGGCGCCATCTTAGCCTTTATATGTCTATGCTTATGAACAGCTATAAAAGCACAGGAAGTGAGGCAGCCACAGGTTCCATTTTACGTGGCTTGTCAAAGGGACTCTTTTAACCCATTCTGACCTGAGATCAGATTCTAAAAAATGTCTGTTTGAAAATGACAGTTTTCTGAAAAAGCTATGTTCCTATGTCAGTCGTTCTTCGATAAAAAAAAAAATAGCAGACCTACAAGCTCGTAGCGCGCCACTCGGTGGCGCGCTATGAGCTTGTAGATCTGCTATTTTTAAATAGCTAAAGGATAACGTAATGCTAACGCCAAAAGGGGTCCCCGCCTAAAATGGATTAAGGCCAATATAACTAAACTATAGAATCAGAAATTGATGAAACACAGAGTAGTGGGACCAGAAAAGCGTTGAGATCTGAAGAGGAAAAGTCATGGTCAAGGAACATTTCTGCAGGGTTTTATTAGCTCTGAATCCATTCAGAGCTTTTGGACAAAGGGAGACTAGAAGGTCGGGTGAGGAATATACTTTATTTTTTGTTACCCTTTCTGAGCAATGCATCGCCTTTTTTATTTGATGCCTTTTAAAATCAGCAACCGCATTGTGATTATAGCAGATTTGCACACGTAATAGTTAGTTAGTTACTTTATTGAAACAAATGGGTCCACTGGGTCCACTGGGTCCAAACAATAATAAAAAACCCATGAATCAAAAACTTTAAAAGGTATACAATACATTCAAATATACAATACACAACACAAAATCCCTTTACAACAGGAGCTTTCTATTGCTCCACAAGTGACAGGCATATATATACACAAAGTCTCTCTGTTACATATAGTCTCACGTAGCCAGAGAACTATTCCACAATCTGGGAATGCTATATATAGTCTGGACCTACAGCCCCATGAGCTGAGTAACAGAATGCTATATATAGTCTGGACCTATAGCCCCATGAGCTGAGTAACAGAATGCTATATATAGTCTGGACCTATAGCCCCATGAGCTGAGTAACAGAATGCTATATATAGTCTGGACCTACAGCCCCATGAGCTGAGTAACAGAATGCTATATATAGTCTGGACCTACAGCCCCATGAGCTGAGTAACAGAATGCTATATATAGTCTGGACCTATAGCCCCATGAGCTGAGTAACAGAATGCTATATATAGTCTGGACCTATAGCCCCATGAGCTGAGTAACAGAATGCTATATATAGTCTGGACCTATAGCCCCATGAGCTGAGTAACAGAATGCTATATATAGTCTGGAGCTATAGCCCCATGAGCTGAGTAATGGAATGCTATATATAGTCTGGACCTATAGCCCCATGAGCTGAGTAATGGAATGCTATATATAGTCTGGACCTATAGCCCCATGAGCTGAGTAACAGAATGCTATATATAGTCTGGACCTATAGCCCCATGAGCTGAGTAACAGAATGCTATATATAGTCTGGACCTATAGCCCCATGAGCTGAGTAACAGAATGCTATATATAGTCTGGACCTATAGCCCCATGAGCTGAGTAACGGAATGCTATATATAGTCTGGACCTATAGCCCCATGAGCTGAGTAACAGAATGCTATATATAGTCTGGACCTATAGTCCCATGAGCTGAGTAACAGAATGCTATATATAGTCTGGACCTATAGCCCCATGAGCTGAGTAACAGAATGCTATATATATAGTCTGGACCTATAGCCCCATGAGCTGAGTAATGGAAACTGCCTTCTCCGTTCGTGAAAATATATTTTAAAATGGAGATGGGGCCAAACCCATTATCTTAACATTTAATGAGCTGACTGCCGTCGATGTTTAAGTTCATTCATGTTCCCCCAGAGGCCAAAATACACTTTCTTTTTTAATATACATTTATATTACGAAAACCTTTAAAATCAAAATCGTTATTTACCACGTGTTACACGCACACATGCACACACACACACACACACACACACACGCCTGCTCACACAACACACACACGTACACACACACGCCCGCTCACACAAGACACACACAAAACACAAACGGCACACACACACACGCTCACAAACAACACACGCACACGCACATGCACACGCACACACACGCAGGTGCGCACGGACGTGGCGTCTAACTCTTTGATTCAACACCTCATCCCTCTGCTGCCTTATTTCATGCGGTGTCATCATCGTTCAAGTTGAAAGCTGGGTTGTAATGCGTCAGAGATGAAATGTGTTTGGGTTTGGCTTCATGGTTGCATCGTTGCCCCAGGTGCCTTAATGGTTGCATGGTTAGCCCATTTTGACCTGAGGACCGCTCTACAAATGTCTTCTAAATCCTGACAAATCTTTTGGGTTTTCTGAAAAAACCCATGTTTCTGTCAGTGGTTTTCAAACTATTTCATGTCAAGGACCCCAAAAATCATATGTAATTGGTCAACGTCCTCCATCTGAAAACATGTAGTTCCAGGGACCTCACCAGAACAAATATTTGAGTTAAAAGTTCACTCTGAAAGAATATATATATTCAAAGATTTGAGGCACATTTTCAGGATTTTTCAAAAAAAAAATAGCAGACCTACAAGCTTGTAGATCTGCTACTTTTCAATAGATAAACTTTAAAATAACGGTACAAACACCAAAAGGGGGTTTCCCGTCCAGAACGGGTTAGAGGGACATACTGCCATGCTTGAGGGACGAGCCATTAGCTGTCAGAACCGGTCAGAACACGGGCCTGATGTCTGGGAAGAAGAGAAGGGGAACCATGAGGGGAACTCTGTGAATTAACAGCGTTTAAAACATGTGAGTCTAACTATATAGCTGCACCAAACCAGACCAAAGTGGTTTGGGTGGTTTGGTATTGCCATATCCAATATTAATCCCTTTCAACTTGGCATCCATACTTTGGGCATTTGGGCATTTTGTACTTTGGGTACTTTAGTGTTTTTAGTAGCTAGCCTAAGCCTGTATAGTCTATACCAATTGTATTTATTTTACAGCAGTTTACTTTAATGTATTGTTCTAAGTTAAAATGTATTGTACTAACACATGTATCCATAGTGTCGGATTTACCTTTATAATTTATCATCACCATTCTTTCCTCATACCATCAGGACACTGAACACTCGCCACATAGCCTACTGCTCCCAAGGAGGGATGAATAGCACCTTACACACATGCACTTTGAATGCATCTTCTTAATGTTTTTTTAATAAGGCCTTGCCTCTTTTTAATGTGTCTATTGTTTTTAAATGTGAAGCACCATGAGCCATGGAGAACGGTATTTTGCTCCCCTGTATGCCCAGTGTATATTTGTGGAAGTAACAATAAATCTGATTGATTGATTCAGCTCAAACTTTACAATTATCAAAGCCTTATAACTATAAATGGACTCTGCTTTCATGCCAGAAGACTGGAGTGGATCCTGCTGAAGACTGGAGTGGATCCTGCTGAAGACTGGAGTGGATCCTGCTGAAGACTGGAGTGGATCCTGCTGAAGACTTGAGTGGATCCTGCTGAAATCCTGTATGTATTGAATCGGAGAATCATTTTGAATCGAGTATCGTTTTGAATTGAATCGTGGAAAACCCAAAGATTCACAGCCCTACCTGAAACTGTAACATCAGATCAGCCTGACAGTAGCCAGAAATGTACCCATCAAACCCAGACACAGACGGGGCAATTCGTCGACTAAAACTAAGACGAAAAATGTCCGTCGACTACCTTATTCCACTGACGAAAACTAAATGGAAACTAAATGAAAACTAAGCTATACGATGACTAAAACTATAAGACTAAATATACTGACAATTTCATCAACAAATAAAAACCTAACTTCAATCTTAGGAAGGGACTATAGTGGACAAGAGATCCAGCATAAGTCATTTTACACTTGGTTGCATGCTGAAAATAGCAGATCTACATGCTCAGATCTACAAGCTCAGATCTTGCGTTATATGAGCTTGTAGATCGGCTATTTTCAGCAAGTGTAAAATCAGCCATTTACGACGGCATCAAGGCCCGCCAAAATTAATTTCAGTCGACTAAATCAACTGTAGATTTTAGTCGACAAAAATCTTATGATATTCAGTCGACTAAAACTAGACTAACACTAAAACATTCCAGGTGACTAAAATGTGACTAAAACTAAATGGAAGCTGTTCAAGAGACTGTGACTAAAACTAAAATCCACACTGAGACAGACGGGGAACATAATAATAATTGATTGGGTGCAGTTCAAACCTCTTCAATTCGACTTCACAGATGTTTCTGATAAACACTCACACATTTTACTGGATTGTCATTTAGTTGTGCATGATTATTATCAATTATCCAGTGTGGAGTATACGGTGTTGACCCAGATGGTATGAAAAAAAGAAAAAAAAAAAGCTTTGACGGAAATGCTTAATTATCATTTATCAATATTTATACATCATTATTTTTCGACTAAACCTCTTTTAACCCATTTTGACCCGAGCACAAATCCCGACAGTTTTCTGAAAAACCCATGTTTCTGTGTCATTCTGTGTCAAGGACCCCCAAGATTATATGTAATTGGCCGCCGACCCCCATCTGAAAATATGTAGTTCCAGGGACCCCCCCCCCCAGAAGCAAAGATTTGAGTTAAAAACCTTCGCTCTGAAAAAATATATATTCATTTTCGCACCACATTTTCACGATTTTTCAAAAATAGCAGACCTACAAGCTTGTAGATCTGCTATTTTCCAACAGCTAAAGTACAACATAATGCTTTAAAACACCAAAAGGGGTTCCCGCCCAGAATGGGTTAATGCACTGTGAATGAAAACGCTAGTATAAGTCTGTGTAATGGATATTAATTTGCTCTTTTTTTGGGGGGGAAAAAAGAAAGGAAAGGAAAATGTTCTAAGCTCTTAATGCCGTTTCTCTCGAGGCATGAGGCTACGTGTTTGATTCTATAATGCACTGTATCGGCGTCTCTTTAAGCCACTCAGGACGGGAACACCCCGTAGGGAAATTGGAAAATAGCAGATCTACAACCTCGTAGGTCTGCTATCTTTTTTTTTTATCGTGAAAATGTGTGGGGTCGGTGGCCAATTACACATATTTTTGGGAGGGTTCTTGCCATGATGAAAATGTTTGAGAACGACTGACACACATAGAAACATGAGGGGTTTTTTTCAGAAAACTGTCACGATTTTAGAAGAATCAATAATATGATATGATATCGTACTTTATTGTCAGTTCACACTGAAATTTGTCTTGTTACCCAGCAGCCAATTATGCAGAACACATTTGACCTAACACAAAGAAAAAGACAATTTACATACATAAAGACATGAAGACAAGAGTAATATCGACTGCCTAGATTACCCCGTGTCTACTATACAACTCCTGATTAAGCCTCAAGGTCGACTGGTGGACAAACAAATTAAGGACCTCTTTTAGATTTGTAGAGAATCATGGTCTCAGGTCTAAACGGGTTAAATGATGAAACAATTTAATCCAGGACCCGAGCGTTTAACATGCATAATGTCAGAGCTAATCCAGAATATATCCTAAATTTATCCCAAAACCCACATGTAAGCAATCCTTTCATACTTCATGGAGACCCGTGACGACGCGAAGATTATAGGCACTGGGGAGGAGGAGGGGAGGGGGGGGGGGACGGGGACGCCAGCGGCACAACGATGCCGTGATATACTGTAGGTCTATTTTTTTCTTAACCCATTAAGACCAGATTCTATACAAAATGTCTTCTAAATCATGACAGTTTGCTGTAAAAGAAACCTCATGTTTCTATATCAGTGGTTCTTCTCAACCTATTTCATGTCAAGGACCCCAGAAATGATATGTAATTAGCCCCCACGACACCCCCCCCCCCCCCCCCCCATCTGAAAATATGTTGTTTCAGGGATCCCCCTCAGAAACAAAGATTTGAGTTAAAAAAACAAAAAACACATTAGCTTTTGAATGAATAATATATATTCAAAGATTTGCGCCACGTTATAACAGTTTTTCAAAAAATAGCAGATCTACAAGCTCGTAGATCTGCTGTTTTTCAACAGCTGAAGTTTAAAAACATGGCTAAAGTGAAACGCTAAAGCGACACTAATGCATTCCCGGTCCTAAGTGGCTTAATCTGATTATTTTGCCCACGCGCGTGACCACATTGAGGGGGATCTGTATCTCTTAATGTACAAATGAAGTGACTCTGCATCCTCTTAATTGTACGTTCTGACGAGCAAGCAGCTTTTTGGATAATAAACATGATGCTAAATGGTTAGCGTATAATCGTCTCCATCTGTTTGTCACGCAAATTTGTTCTCTGACCTATCCAATCGGCCATGGTTGCTACACACAAACACCATAAAGGGGGGTGTGTGTGTGTGTGTGTGTGTGTGTGCGTGCGCAACGATTGTTTATTTGGGTGTGACGCATGCCCATACTGATGAACACCACACATACAATGCAATGTAAATACGCCTGATTTATTGCAAGCATGCTAATTTCCATCCATTGTCTCCATACAAAAAGACAAGCAACATTACAGTGTGTGCGTGTGCGTGTGTGTGTGTGTGTGTGTGTGTGTGTGTGTGTGTGTGTGTGTGTGTGTTTCAGCCTGACCTGACATCTTTGCCCTGAGCATTTTGTCTTTCCTCTCATTGAGTTTTAATTTTTATATATAATAATATAGGGCTACTTCAATTTAAAATAAAAACGTTGCGACTGTGAGAGTGTAACGTTTCCTGTGCCAAACAATATATATAGCCTACGTTCATTGTTACAAAGTTGAGAAGGTCCAGAGACCGAGACGAGAGAAGAAACCAACTTTCCAGCTGGCAACAACTCACGAGGGATCTTCTAAAGCTTTGAAAAGCCCTGTTGTAGTTAAAACAGAGGCACAACCGTGCAAGCAGAAAGTCCATAATGCTGACGTTAAAAGGCAGATGTATCTTCTCTGCTGCTCCTACCCTCCTCCCCTTCCTCTCCTCCCCTCATCCACCTTCCTCTCCTCTCCTCATCCACCTTCCTCTCCTCTCCTCATCCACCTTCCTCTCCTCTCCTCATCCCCTTCCTCTCCTCCCCTCCTCCCCTTCCTCTCCTCCCCTCATCCACCTTCCTCTCCTCTCCTCATCCCCTTCCTCTCCTCCCCTCATCCACCTTCCTCTCCTCCCCCTCAGTTCCTCTCCTCCCCTCATCCACCTTCCTCTCCTCTCCTCATCCACCTTCCTCTCCTCCCCTCATCCACCTTCCTCTCCTCCCCTCATCCACCTTCCTCTCCTCTCCTCATCCACCTTCCTCTCCTCCCCTCATCCACCTTCCTCTCCTCCCCTCATCCACCTTCCTCTCCTCTCCTCATCCACCTTCCTCTCCTCTCCTCATCCACCTTCCTCTCCTCTCCTCATCCACCTTCCTCTACTCCCCTCATCCACCTTCCTCTCCTCTCCTCATCCACCTTCCTCTCCTCTCCTCATCCACCTTCCTCTCCTCCCCTCATCCACCTTCCTCTCCTCTCCTCATCCACCTTCCTCTCCTCCCCTCATCCACCTTCCTCTCCTCTCCTCATCCACCTTCCACTCCTCCCCTCATCCACCTTCCTCTCCTCCCCTCATCCACCTTCCTCTCCTCCCCCTCATCCACCTTCCTCTCCTCCCCTCATCCACCTTCCTCTCCTCCCCTCATCCACCTTCCTCTCCTCCCCCTCATCCACCTTCCTCTCCTCCCCTCATCCACCTTCCTCTCCTCCCCTCATCCACCTTCCTCTCCTCCCCTCATCCACCTTCCTCTCCTCTCCTCATCCACCTTCCTCTCCTCTCCTCATCCACCTTCCTCTCCTCTCCTCATACACTCCTCCCCTCCCCTCATACACCTTCCTCTCCTCTCCTCATCCACCTTCCTCTCCTCCCCTCATCCACCTTCCTCTCCTCCCCTCATCCACCTTCCTCTCCTCTCCTCATCCACCTTCCTCTCCTCCCCTCATACACCTTCCTCCCCTCCCCTCATACACCTTCCTCTCCTCTCCTCATCCACCTTCCTCTCCTCTCCTCATCCACCTTCCTCTCCTCTCCTCATACACCTTCCTCTCCTCCCCTCATCCACCTTCCTCTCCTCTCCTCATCCACCTTCCTCTCCTCTCCTCATACACTCCTCCCCTCCCCTCATACACCTTCCTCTCCTCCCCTCATCCACCTTCCTCTCCTCCCCTCATCCACCTTCCTCTCCTCCCCTCATCCACCTTCCTCTCCTCTCCTCATCCACCTTCCTCCCCTCATACACCTTCCTCTCCTCCCCTCATCCACCTTCCTCTCCTCTCCTCATCCACCTTCCTCTCCTCCCCTCATCCACCTTCCTCTCCTCTCCTCATCCACCTTCCTCCCCTCATCCACCTTCCTCCCCTCATCCACCTTCCTCTCCTCCCCTCATCCACCTTCCTCCCCTCATCCACCTTCCTCTCCTCCCCTCATCCACCTTCCTCCCCTCATCCACCTTCCTCTCCTCCCCTCATCCACCTTCCTCCCCTCGTCCACCTTCCTCTCCTCTCCTCATCCACCTTCCTCTCCTCCCCTCATCCACCTTCCTCCCCTCATCCACCTTCCTCTCCTCCCCTCATCCACCTTCCTCCCCTCATCCACCTTCCTCTCCTCCCCTCATCCACCTTCCTCCCCTCGTCCACCTTCCTCTCCTCTCCTCATCCACCTTCCTCTCCTCCCCTCATCCACCTTCCTCCCCTCATCCACCTTCCTCTCCTCCCCTCATCCACCTTCCTCTCCTCCCCTCATCCACCTTCCTCTCCTCTCCTCATCCACCTTCCTCTCCTCTCCTCATCCACCTTCCTCTCCTCTCCTCATCCACCTTCCTCTCCTCCCCTCATCCACCTTCCTCTCCTCTCCTCATCCACCTTCCTCTCCTCCCCTCATCCACCTTCCTCTCCTCTCCTCATCCACCTTCCTCTCCTCCCCTCATCCACCTTCCTCTCCTCCCCTCATCCACCTTCCTCTCCTCCCCTCATCCACCTTCCTCTCCTCTCCTCATCCACCTTCCTCTCCTCCCCTCATCCACCTTCCTCTCCTCCCCTCATCCACCTTCCTCTCCTCCCCTCATCCACCTTCCTCTCCTCCCCTCATCCACCTTCCTCTCCTCCCCTCATCCACCTTCCTCTCCTCCCCTCATCCACCTTCCTCTCCTCTCCTCATCCACCTTCCTCTCCTCCCCTCATCCACCTTCCTCTCCTCCCCTCATCCACCTTCCTCTCCTCCCCTCATCCACCTTCCTCTCCTCCCCTCATCCACCTTCCTCTCCTCCCCTCATCCACCTTCCTCTCCTCCCCTCATCCACCTTCCTCTCCTCCCCTCATCCACCTTCCTCTCCTCCCCTCATACACCTCCCTCTCCTCCCCTCATCCACCTTCCTCTCCTCCCCTCATCCACCTTCCTCTCCTCCCCTCATCCACCTTCCTCTCCTCCCCTCATCCACCTTCCTCTCCTCTCCTCCCCTCATCCACCTTCCTCTCCTCCCCTCATACACCTCCCTCTCCTCCCCTCATGGTTCCTCTCCTCCCCTCATCCACCTTCCTCTCCTCCCCTCATCCACCTTCCTCTCCTCCCCTCATCCACCTTCCTCTCCTCCCCTCATACACCTCCCTCTCCTCCCCTCATCCACCTTCCTCTCCTCCCCTCATCCACCTTCCTCTCCTCCCCTCATCCACCTTCCTCTCCTCCCCTCATCCACCTTCCTCTCCTCTCCTCATCCACCTTCCTCTCCTCCCCTCATCCACCTTCCTCTCCTCCCCTCATACACCTTCCTCTCCTCATCCACCTTCCTCTCCTCCCCTCATCCACCTTCCTCTCCTCTCCTCATCCACCTTCCTCTCCTCCCCTCATCCACCTTCCTCTCCTCTCCTCATCCACCTTCCTCTCCTCCCCTCATCCACCTTCCTCTCCTCTCCTCCCCTCACCCACCTTCCTCTCCTCCCCTCATACACCTTCCTCTCCTCCCCTCACCCACCTTCCTCCCCTCCCCTCATCCACCTTCCTCTCCTCTCCTCCCCTCACCCACCTTCCTCTCCTCCCCAGCCTGAAGAGAAAGTGTTTTGAGGGAGGATTGAAATAACAAGCCTTTAACAGAGGGGATGGGTGAACAATTATCCTGCTGTCTGCTCGTAGACAAGGAGGCGGATAACAAACAACACATGGCTGAGACGCAGCAGCCAGACGGCGTGCTTTACACTGGCATCACTGTAGCTACACCACCGCTGATGCACATTATGTTGTACCGTTATATAGTTGTCTTACACTGGTATTACTGTAGCTCCACCTGGTATTACTGTAGCTACACCTTGTATTACTGTAGCTACACCACCGCTGATGCACATTATGTTGTACTGTTATATAGTTGTCTTACACTGGTATTACTGTAGCTCCACCTGGTATTACTGTAGCTCCACCTGGTATTACTGTAGCTACACCACTGCTGATGCACATTATGTTGTATACTGTTATAGTTGTCTTACACTGGTATTACTGTAGCTCCACCTGGTATTACTGTAGCTACACCACTGCTGATGCACATTATGTTGTATACCGTTATAGTTGTCTTACACTGGTATTACTGTAGCTCCACCTGGTATTACTGTAGCTACACCACTGCTGATGCACATTATGTTGTACCGTTAGAGTTGTCTTACAGTTACACTGGTATTACTGTAGCTCCACCTGGTATTACTGTAGCTCCACCTGGTATTAATGTAGCTCTCTCTCTCTCTCTCTCTCTCTCTCACATACCACAGGGAATGAAAGAAAAAGTGTTATTCAACCTTTTTCATATCAAGGTCCATCATTTATTCAGCATTTGAGCCACAGAACCACCGTTTGACATTTCAGCAGTTGAGACGAATAACAGCTCTAATAGTCCGTCATTTATTCTGACCCCTCCCTGAAAAGGCCTATACTGTAGCTGTCCTGACCATCATTTATACATTATGGATAATTAGTGTGGATACAATTCCGTGCTGCATTGATGTAGGTGAGATAACCTGGAAAAACGTTGATCAAACGAACAATTCTACTACATTCTCGAATTGTGTAGACAATTAGAGAGGTTTTACAATAATTATAGGCCGGTCCATTTGGTTTAATTTTACCGCTCTCAAGAGTCTATAAGGGTCCAATTTGGTTACTCTCCATCACTTAGCTGCGGGGACCACCTGAAACCCCGTCAAACCCCGGACCGCTGGTTGAGAACCATAGCATGAATAGATTCTTTATTCGGATCCCCATTATCTTCCGCTGCCGCGGTCGCTATAGTCTTCCTGAAGGGTCCACATAAAACATCACAACATTTAAACAAAATCACACCTGTGTGAACTGAGTGGTGCAACTCTGTGTGGGGTCCGCGGTGGGTCCCCGGAACTTCCAGACCCACAGGAACGCGCCCAGGTTACCAGTCCGATTCCGGTGAGCCGCCCCACCTCCGAAACGGTCGAGAAATGACAGAGTTACTGGAGGAATTAGCATTTAGCAGATACCTCTCTCTCTCTCTCTCTCTCTCTCTCTCTCTCTCTCTCTCTGTTTCTAGCACAACAGCGCCACTTTTGCCCCTACTGGTACCCTAAACATTGTGACATAGGTTAGGACATAGTGAGGGACATATATGGACATTGCTGTTCCTTGGAGTGGTTGCACAACTCAAAAAGGATAAACACAAAGAAATCCAAAACCAAACCTATTCTGCTAATTTGCTGGACCTCACAATTGCCTACACGAGGACCTTGTCTCCAAACCAGGGGGGCAGTGAAGCCAATAGTGTCTGAAGCCAGTAGGAAATCCTCACTTCCTGAAAGTTCATATAATGGCCTGTTGTGGTGCTGTCATTGGGCCCAAAAAAACCATAGCTCCATAGAGGTCCATGTATTTGGGCCCAACTTCAACATAGACTGTATTTTTTACCTTAATAATCATGGTCATGAATACTTTCTGCTTCCAGTCACTAGTTTAAAGTCTCATTTCTCATGTCTTAATATTCTTTTTGAAAAATAATGGTCCCATTTATTTAAAAAAAAATGACCATAAAGTCAAGTATGTTCTGAGGGGCGTGGCTACAGTTACAGTCTATGATCGGGATCCCCCCCCCCCCCTCCCCCCGCTCGAGTCAAAATAAAATCCAACGAAGAAGAAGGGGGGGAAGTCCAGCCTCGTTGACTGGGCCAGCCCGCTGGGCCCAAACGGATCTAGAAAGATGGCGGTTGGACTGACAGACAGGCTTCATCTTACGATCCATATCAGACCCAGAGAACGCTTTGTCCATATATTTTTTACAGCCTATGTATGCTCCAGACACAATGATATAACAGCCACAAGGATACACACTGCTGTGCATCCAAGAACAGACACAGTGAATGACACGGCAAGTCTTACTCTGTCTTTCCCACATGATGCATGTATTCCCGGCATGTATTTTATGTTCCCATCTGTCCAAGAACTGATTCTCCAGCTAAACAAACATGTTGCATAATTTGCAATATGGTGTTTGCTTGGAAATCTGCAGTTGTCTGCATTAACCTATTTTGGGGCGGGAACCCCTTTTGGTGTTAGCATCATGTTATGCTCTAGCTATTGAAAAATAGCAGATCTACAAGCTCATAGCGCGCCACCGAGTGGCGCGCTACGAGCTTGTAGGTCTGCTATTTAAAAAAAATCATGAACATGAAAGCTTTGAATATATATTCTTTCAGAGCGAACGTTTTTAACTAAAAGAAAACACATTTTCAGATGGGGGTCACCGGCCAATTTCATATATTTTTGGGGGTCCTTGACATGGCATATTGAGAACCACTGATATAGAAACATGATGTTTTTCAGAAAAATTAAAAAAAATAAATTTTATAAATTTCGACGTCCGGCCTAACCCTTTAATGTAGTTAAAGGACCACTTCACCACTTTTCAACCTATCTTCATATAATAGGTCCTCACTAATAATCATGAAAAAATGGCACAATGTTTTTCTACTCAGTCTGTGTCTCATAGGAGGGCTGTGGGCAGTTCAGAAACCGTCTCCCAGTGACATCATCGATGGGGAATACAAGCTAATAAAAACTGCAGGCTTTCTAGTCATGAAAAGTTGCAATGTGAAAATGGAAGCCATCGTTCTCACGATAATGAAAATCTAAACATTTTTGTAAAAGAATCTTGTTTAAAAAAACATCTGCCTAATGATGTCACTGGAAGTCGGTTTTCTAAACTGCCCACAGCCCTCCTATGAGACACAGACTGAGTAGAAGAAAATAGTGCCATTGGTCCTTTAACAGTTCATTTAGTATTTCCCTCCCTCTCTGAAATCAGAAATCATCTTGTATGCAGATTTATTTGATTCTATAGTAGTCGTTCTCTATACTCTGTAACATTAAGAAAGAATAACATGATAATACCTTTTATATAATCACCAACATGAATTATGTTTGTTATTTACAGCGATAGGTAGAGTAGTGGGGCGAGATGGAAAAGGGGCGACCGTACCTGTTATTTACAGCTACAGTAGGTAGAGTAGTGGGGCGAGATGGAAAAGGGGCGACCGTACCTGTTACCGTATACATTAGGGTTAACGGAGGAATGAGCTCCAAGTGTTCTTTTACAGTATATTTAAGTGTATCCAGTTGGCCAATGATCTCCAAGTGTTCTTTTACAGTATATTTAAGTGTATCCAGTTGGCCAAATTAAACAGGCTGTTGACTTTGTTTTGGACGGATGTTGTTGCCGGGGTGATAATTTCTGCAATCCTTATTGCTTTGGAGGATGTCACACACGTAGAGCACACGCACGCACACACACACGCACACACACACGCACACACACACACACACACACACACACACACACACACACACACACACACACACACACACACACACACACACACTGCTTACACAGTCTTGCTTCCCTCGCCTATCATTGGCTGCCCTTGCACACGTACTGTACGCATACATCCTAAACATAATGCTACCTAATTGCCATATTGCACAATTGCAAAGGCTTTCTTGTGTCTGTGTTTACCGTTTATCTCTGTATACAGTGTATGCCGTGCACAATTATGCGTCTGCAGTCAGAGCATCAAAGGGAATGCAGACGGACAATTTCATTTTTTTATCCTTCCATTCATGTCGTAATATGAAAAGCAGGCCATAAACACCACATCTATGCACAGACAATTATGCGGTGTGTAAAATGGGCAAGAGGCTGAGCTGTCTGAAAAAACAGAACGAAAAAAAATGGCAAGGAAAAAACAAAAAAGACTATTATACAGTGAATGTTGCATAATATAAGTGCTCACCGAAAGATTTCTTTAACATCTGCTTCTATTCAGATACACTATAAATATGAACATGTTAGTATGCATGCACACACACACACACACACACACACACACACACACACACACACACACACACGCACATACGCACGCACACGCCCACACCGGCACTGTCACACTCACAGACACAGACACACAGCATTTTATATAGTCATGAAGTGACATGTTAACCCATCTAGACCTGACTTCAAAATGTATAAAAATGTCTTCTAAATCCTGACAGTTTTCTGAAATACCCTATGTTTCTATATCAGTGGTGCTCAATATTTTAAAATGTTCACGTAATAATAATATATATTCAAAGATTCGAGGCACATTTTCATGATTCTTTTTTCTAAAATAGCAGACTTACAAGTTCATAGCGCGGCACTCGGAGCTTGTAGATCTGCTATTTTTCAATAGCTAAAGTATAACGCTATAATGCTTCAAAACACCAAAAGGGTGTTTCCCGCCCAGAATGGGTTAATTGCCCCCGCTGGTACAAATGCTCAGTGTAAAAAAGGAGAACTCAACAATGGACGATAGTAAGTTGTACTACGGCCAGAAACCTTGAGCTCATGCAGGCAATAATAACGCTCTGACTGCAGGTCTGTTTGAATATAGATATTCATATTACAGATGACATGAAGAAGACAGACAGGCCTATAAATGTTTTTCTTTGAATGCTTTCATGATAACAATAGTGCAATATCCGACGCTAAACTCTCTACACATGTATAGTTTTATACACAACGGCATTCATTGTGTATTTTTGAGAACATTTTCTGGTGCATTTTGTTGTTGTTGGGTGGGAAAATGGCATAATATGACACCTCATCTACACTGCCAGCCATGCGAACCAACAATGAAATCTCATTCGTACACATGTTTCTTCTATGAGACTGTCCTGGCGTACGGCGAGCGCGCAGTGACGTCGTCCACCCTTCGTATATTCGCTCGCAGTGTCGTCGTCCCCCCCCCCCAAACACTTTTATTGGTTGTAGTGGCAAGCTCAAAAACACTTCGCCACTCGGCTATAGCCTGGGCACATGCGTTTATAGAAACCGTTCTTTGACGCGTTCAAATGATAATGTCCAGGCGTAAACTGCTGTCGGGTGGGGTCGGGGTGGGGTTCCCATTTATTCAACAACATCGTGAAATTACCAGTGCCCATGCCTTCCAAACCATTACCTGGCCTGTTGCACCTGTGTAGGGGCTTGTTTGTTTATGTGTGCCTCGACGGAGCGGGCGGTATAGAGTTTCTGCTACGGTATCTGCACGCTGGTTGTGGGTGGGCCAGTCTGGGCCAAATTCACGCGAAAATGACCGGGGACGAATTCTTGTCTTAGTCCAGCCCTGGATCTATACATGCTACTATTTGTTGGTTATTTGATTGGTTCAGGCTCTACGACGCAACACAATGACGACATTCCATTCAGGACAGTTTTTCCGTGTGTGATCATGTTTTTTTTTTTTGGGGGGGTGGTGGGGGGGGGGGGGGGGGGGGGGGGGGGGGGGGGGGGGGGGGGGGGGGGGGATCATGGCACTCCATCTTTTTAATGCATGTCTCCTCAACACAACAAAATAATTAGAAAAGAAACACTTTACACTATTGTGCTGTATACTAACATACCTGGCAAAAAAAATAATGACAACAACATGAAATACTACTGCGCTTTGGCCATGCTTTAGTTGATTAGCTGCATCTTCACTGTGGTTTATTATACTTAAAAGGACCACTTCACCACTTTTCAACATATCTTCATATAATAGGTCCTCACTAATAATCATGAAAAAATTGCATGATTTTTTTCTACTCTGTCTGTGTCTCATAGGAGGGCTGTGGCAGTTTAGAAACAGTCTTCCAGTGACATCATCATTAGGCAGATTAAAAAATATATATATTTAGATTTTCATAATCGTGAGAACCATTTTCGCATTGCAACTTTTCAGGACTAGAAAGCCTGCAGTTTCTATTAGCTTGTATTCCCCATCGATGATGTCACTGGAAGACGGTTTCTGAACTGCCCACAGCCCTCCTATGAGACACAGACCGAGTAGGAAAAAAAAATCACCTTTTTGTCATGATTATTAGTGAGGACCTATTATGAAGATAGGTTGAAAAGTGGTGAAGTGGTCCTTTAAAGTGTTTTCATTTTTCTCTTAGCTGCTAGCTCGCTGTGAACGAACGTGCCTCCCTTTACTCCGTGGAAGCATATTAGACCTTGCCTCACCAGCCTTGCCTCACCAGAACGGCCCCCATAGCTTGACCCACTCACATGCTGATCTATTATTAATTGTGCTGAGGTCTCGCGATGATGACATCACCCGGCAGCAGGAGGCAATCTGTTCTGAAGCAGGTTAGCCGGTAACCAGAGGCGACGTGAGTGTTGATTAAGGGCGGCCATCTTAGATTAATTGCCCTCTCCAGCACCGTTGGCAGCCCTTGTCTCCAGGCGCTGAGCTGCGGTTCTCTCTGCCTTCGTAGTAGTCAATTTATGCTGTGGTTAAATGGGAGCTTATGTACACACACCAGCATGTTTTCCATACATTATACTTAGACTAGGCAGGTGCGGGTGAAAGGGGACTGCGAGAACGTTATTAGAAATTGATGGGGGTCTGGATTCTGCACCAGCACCGACAACGCTGTGTGGGGGGGGGGGGGGGGGGGGGGAGGTCATGTGACAACGCTATGGGGGGGCGGGGTCATGGAGAAGATGAGGCAGGAGAAGCATAGCAGGAGGAGGAAGATTAGGTGGATGAGTCAAAGAAGAAATGGAGGACTCGTTAATTTAAAGTGTTGAGTATAGCCTCGGTCCTAGCCTTACTCATCTGCAAAGAGAAAAGCCTGCAGGTCACAACCTAAGGCGCGATTCATACTTCTATTTAGAGCCGAATAAAAGTCGGTTCGGCTCTGGTAGAGTCTACAATGTGACGTCGTTTGAGGTTCGGGGCGGGGGGGGGGGGGGGGGGGGTTCCGAAGTCGGCTCTTCGGTGCTACTGAACATTTCTGACGAGCCGTGAAAAAGTGGTTTTAACTCAAGTCTTTGCTTCTGAGGGTTCCTGGAACAACATATTTTCAGATGGGTGTCGGTGGTCAATTACATATCATTTTTGGGGTCCTTGACATGAAATATTATGCACCACTGATACAGAAACATAGGTATTTCAGAAAACTGTCAGAATCAGAAGACATTTTTTAAGATTTTGACGTCTGGCCTAAATGGGTTAACCGCATGCAAGTGCTTCTAAAGGGCCCCTACTCCTTCCTATGCCTGCTTTGTGTGTCTCTGTGTACCAACGGAAATTATTTGATTGGTCGAGCACGGAATGATATGACGATAAGAGCGCCCCTCACTTCACACGAGTGTGATTTTTTAACTAGACTCTCAAAAGTGGGATTTGTGGGGCTTTTAATTATCGGAATACAAGACTGCTTAAACACTTTTAGAATAGAGACTATAGAGTGTGTGGATTTTAATTGTGAGATTTGCTCGGAAGAAATTAATTAAAGCTTGATACAAAGTTCTCCCCAATGGATCAATGGTAGCAATTATTCAAAATTAGTTTTTAAGTCAAACAAAATAATCACGCCCTCTCTCTCTCTCTGTGTGTGTGTGTGTGTGTGTGTGTGTGTGGTGTGTGTGTGTGTGTGTGTGTGTGTGTGTGTGTGTGTGTGTGTGTGTGTGTGTGTGTGTGTGTGTGTGTGTGTGTGTGTGCGCAAATGCCTATGGGTGTCTGGCATGTCTGCGGTATAGGAGACAGATGGAAAGATGCTAGGATCAGAGTATGGATTAAATGAATTACATTGATTTAATAAGTGGATAAGATTACTTGAAGTGAAACACAAACCCACACACACACACACACACACACACACACACACACACACATACAAACACAGGGAAACAAAGCATGTGAACATAAACATACATTAGGCAAAAATTGAATTTGACCACTGAGCTTTTCAAAGACATTTGATATGATTTGATGGATTGCATGTTTAAATTGTTTGGAGTCAATAAGTGATGCAAGCCCTTTACATCAGGGGTTCTCATCCGTTGGTCGCGACCCCTCGGGAAGCCGGCAAATATTTTATATCGCTTATATATTTTAAGCAATATTACACGAGAGGGTGTGCGTTACTGTCATTAATGGCACGCCTGTGTTACGACAGGAACGAGCCGAAGGAAGTTCCCGTAAGCAGCGCAGAAGTGTAATCTTGCGATTATACAACAAAAACTAAGCTAAAAAAAATCATACTTTTTGAATGACAGATGAAGCCACTATGACCACAAATGTCCCCAGAAACTCACTAGCCTAGCCACCAAGTCTGCTGCTCTCTGGAGAACAGATAGAGCAGCTGTTTTCTTTGTTTAAATAGGTGTTCCATGATGCTGGTTTGATGCACGGCTAGCCTAAGAAGGCTGTTTCAGCCAATCAGATTGCTTCCTTGAAACGACCTCGACCTGTTCTATTATGCTATATAAGAACTAGTATGCACACGCAGTCGCGCACGCACGCACACACACGCATGCAGGCGGCGGTGGCGGCGGCGGCGGTGGCTCAGGGGTAGAGTGCCTGGATGGTAACCGTAAGGTTGCCAGTTCGAACCCGGGCTCCCCCAGAGTTACTGTCGAAGTGTCTTGAGCAAGACACTGAACCCTAATTGCTCCCGATGTGCTAGTTGGTGCCTTGCATGGTTCCCGCTGCCATCGGTGTATGAATGGGTGAATGTAATGCACAATCTCTGTAAAGCGCCTTGGATGAAGGCGCTATATAAATGCACCATTTACAGTATACTATTGCTGTATGCAAGAAAAATGAAGGAATATTGAAAACAACTGCAACCAGTAGATGAACATATAACCAACTATGTGTGTGTGTGTGTGTGTGTGTGTGTGTGTGTGTGTGTGTGTGTGTGTGTGTGTGTGGTGTGTGTGTGTGTGTGTGTGTGTGTGTGTGGTGTGTTGTGTGTGCACTGTAGCTGACGTGCATTCTTCAGAGCACATTCACAGTATAGTATAGATGGCATGACGAGAGAGAGAGAGAGTGAGAGAGAGAGAGATGTGTGAGTGCAGCTCAGTGTTATTGCTCTACAAGCAATGTCACTCGGCCATTGACCCTCCGCTTTGAAGTGTCAATGTGAGTATAGATACAGCGCTGGCGATACGAGGACTCAAATGGAAAACAGAAAACCAAACACTTGTGGGCTAAAGGGGGGGGGGGGGGAGGAGATACGATAAGAGATAGTGTGTGCACGCGCACGCTCGTGTGTGTGTGTGTGTGGCTGTGCGTGTGTGTGGCTGTGTGTGACTGTGCGTGCATGTGCGTGTGCATGTTAACCCATTTTGACCTGAGATCAGATTCTACAAATGTCTTATATATCCTGACAGTTTTCTGAAAAAGCTATGTCAGTCGTTCTTCGATTAAAAAAAAATAGCAGATCTATACAAGCTCGTAGCGCGCCACTCGGTGGCGTGCTATGAGCTTGTAGATCTGCTATTTTTCAATATCTATAAAGCATAGCATAATGCTAACACCAAAGGGGTTCCCGCCCAATATAGATTAAAAGAGAGAGAAGCTGTTGAATGAATGGAGAGGTGCTGAGCGAGTGAATGCGTTTACAGCGATAATGTCAACCTCTTTTCTCCTCATGTCCGCTCTCATAGCAAGCGGGCGCTTTTTACACTCGGTCAAAAACCAACAACACGTTTGCACGCTGTTATTGGCCATAATAACAGAGTGTATAGACATATTGAACGTTAAGGAATTTAACCCATTCAGACCTGAGGACGATTCTACAAAATGTCTTAAATGTCTAAATTCTGACAGTTTCTATTGTCAGTGCATCTCAAACATTTTCATGTCAAGGACACCTCATAAAATGGTCGCCGACCCCTCATCTGAAAATATGTTGTTCCAGGGACACCTCCCCCCAGAAGCAAAGATTTGAGTTAAAAAAAACGTTTGCTCTGAAATAATATAATATTCAAGATTTGTGCCACATTTTCACGATTTTTAAAAAAATAGCAGATCTACGAGCTTGTAGATCTGCTATTTTCCAATAGCTAAAGTATAACATAATGCTTAAAGCACCAAAAAGTGTTCCTGATGTCTCGAATGGATTAAACTGCAAATCAGTTTGCACAGCTATAGACAGTAAAAAAACAACCTATTTGATCAAATAACACGACGGTGCTGTGCTGTATATCTCCCCTCGTAGACTAAATATCAAATAGACCTTGAAAAAAAAAGCGAGCTTCATTTTTGTATGTTTTGCCAATGCCGCAATATTTGCCACTTGAGTGGATGATGCATCGACAAGTACAGTATGTAGAACCAGCATAGGCCACTTCACTTGTGTTACTTCAACGCTAAAAGCAAGCCATAATGGATTTAGAGTTATGTGGGTTTTTATTCCCGAACATAACTCTCCCGTTCTGAAAGCAACCTTGGCAGAGAGCAATGTAAAAGAAATATATATATATATATAATGGGAAAAAAATCAGACGAGAAACTCAAATACCAAATAGAGATTCATGACTGTTTTCTCTATTTTGTGTTCACAAAATAATGTCAGATACCCCCCCCCCCCCCCCCCCCCCCCCCCCCCCCCCCCCCCCCCCCCCCCCCCCAAACACCGCGTGCAAATTGGCATGTGTGCATGTTCGTGTGCGTGCATGCGTGCGTGTTTGCACGAGCCCCCTCCCCCCCCCTTAAAAGCGCCCATAGTGCCAACAAATCAAGGAGTGTTAGACCAAAGGAATTTACATTTTGAAAGGCCGTTAATTCAGACTGCCATTTCTTTGGAAATGTCACTGAGCTTCAGTTTGAGGTTAGCTCTCTCTCTCTTGTACTCCTGCTCTCGGCACGCAGTCATTAACCTACCAACCACAAGATGAATAAATTACCGGCCCGGCATGCCAACACTACAGTCGTTTTCGACTTTCAGGACTATATTATGCATTCAGAGAGAGGGTGTGTGTGTGTGTGTGTGTGTGTGTGTGTGTGTGTGTGTGTGTGTGTGTGTGTGTGTGTGTGTGTGTGTGTGTGTGTGTGTGTGTGTGTGTGTGTGTGTGTGTGTGTGTGTGTGTGTGTGTGTGTGTGTGTGTGTGTGTGTGTGTGTGTGTGTGTGTGTGTGTGTGTGTGTGTGTGTGTGGGGGGGGGGGGTTTCAAGACAAGTAATATAACATATTAGTGAGACAGCCAAAAGGAGTGGAGACGCTCCCATGAGAAATTCAGCCCACTTAAGTCCTTTAGACCTGAGAACGATTCTACAAAATGTCTTCTCTAGAAATCCTGACCGTTTTGTGAAGAAAAAAACAACATGTTTCTATATATATGTCAGCGGTGCTCAACCATTTTCATGTCAAGGACCCCCAGAATTATATGTAATTGGCCGCCGACCCCCCATCTGAAAATGTGTTGTTCCTGCAGTGACTTCCCAGAAGCAAAGATTTGAGCTATAAAAAATGTTCGCTCGGAAAGAATATTATATTCAAAGATTTGCACCACATTTTCACGATTTTCTAAAATCTACAATGATCGTATATAGCGCGGCACTCGGTGCCGCGATACAAGCTTGTAGATCTGCTATTTTTTCAATAGCTATATAAAGTATAATTATGCCTTAAAAAAAAGGGGTGTTGCCAGTCCAGAATGTGTTAACTAGGACCAACTTCTGAACCTTATCTCTTGAGAGTCCCACATTAAAAGCCAAGTGAGATATAATAATATAATATAAGCCCTGCAAATGTAGGTCAGGGTTCTCTGTGCTCATGCTGTCAATTAATACATTCTGGCGGGAACCCCTTTTGGTGTTCTATAAGCATTATTTAAAACTTTAACAATTGAAAAATATCAGACCTACAAGCTCATAGCGCTACGAGCTTGTATGTCTGCTATTTTTTGAAAAATCGTGAAATTGTTCCTCTAATCTTTGAATATATATACAGAGTGAACATTTTAACTCAAATCTTTGCTTCTGGGGGGGAGGTCCCTGGAACAACATATTTTTCAGGCGGTGGGGGGGGGGGGGGGGGGGGGGGGGGGAGGCATATCATTTTTGGGGTCCTTGACGTGAAATATTGAGCACCACTGATACAGAAATGTTTTTTTTTTCAGAAAACTTTCGACGTCAGGCCTAAATGGGTTTAAAGTGTTATTTAAAGATTGCTTTTTGCACTCTCCTAAATTCACATTTTTTTTCTCCTTCTATTTCATATTACAGAAGACACGCATCAATTTTAATTGCCAGCCACTGTATGAAGTTGCCATGTCATGTGCCAGGCAGCCCGTTAAAACCAAGTCATAATGCTTTGGGAGATGTCATTTCTTTTTGGGAGAGAGAGTGACATGCAGTGAATGGGACACGGAGCCGTATTGATATCAGATGACCCTATAATCTATAATTATGTTTTCTGTCTGGTGGCGT
>NC_139702.1:13206575-13292094 GCF_964188405.1 Protomyctophum parallelum
ACACACACACACACACACACACACACACACACACACACACACACACACACACACACACACTGCTTACACAGTCTTGCTTCCCTCGCCTATCATTGGCTGCCCTTGCACACGTACTGTACGCATACATCCTAAACATAATGCTACCTAATTGCCATATTGCACAATTGCAAAGGCTTTCTTGTGTCTGTGTTTACCGTTTATCTCTGTATACAGTGTATGCCGTGCACAATTATGCGTCTGCAGTCAGAGCATCAAAGGGAATGCAGACGGACAATTTCATTTTTTTATCCTTCCATTCATGTCGTAATATGAAAAGCAGGCCATAAACACCACATCTATGCACAGACAATTATGCAGTGTGTAAAATGGGCAAGAGGCTGAGCTGTTTTAGCGTGCTGTGTCTGAAAAAAAAATGTCAAGGAAAAACAAAAAGACTATTATACAGTGAATGTTGCATAATATAAGTGCTCACCGAAAGATTTCTTTAACATCTGCTTCTATTCAGATACACTATAAATATGAACATGTTAGTATGCATGCACACACACACACACACACACACACACACACACGCACATACGCACGCACACGCCCACACCGGCACTGTCACACTCACACTCACAGACACAGCATTTGATATAGTCATGAAGTGACATGTTAACCCATCTAGACCTGACTTCAAAATGTATAAAAATGTCTTCTAAATCCTGACAGTTTTCTGAAATACCCTATGTTTCTATATCAGTGGTGCTCAATATTTTAAATGTTCACTCTGTAATAATAATATATATTCAAAGATTCGAGGCACATTTTCATGATTTTTTTTTCTAAAATAGCAGACCTACAAGTTCGTAGCGCGGCACTCGGTGCCGCACTATGAGCTTGTAGATCTGCTATTTTTCAATAGCTAAAGTATAACGCTATAATGCTTCAAAACACCAAAAGGGTGTTCCCGCCCAGAATGGGTTAATTGCCCCCGCTGGTACAAATGCTCAGTGTAAAAAAGGAGAACTCAACAATGGATGATAGTAAAGTTGTACTACGGCCAGAAACCTTGAGCTCATGCAGGCAATAATAACGCTCTGACTGCAGGTCTGTTTGAATATAGATATTCATATTACATATGACATGAAGAAGACAGACAGGCCTATACATGTTTTTCTTTGAATTGCTTTCATGATAACAATAGTGCAATATCCGACGCTAAACTCTCTACAGATGTATAGTTTTATACACAACGGCATTCATTGTGTATTTTTGAGAACATTTTCTGGTGCATTTTGTTGTTGTTGGGTGGGAAAATGGCATAATATGACACCTCATCTACACTGCCAGCCATGCGAACCAACAATGAAATCTCATTCGTACACATGTTTCTTCAATGAGACTGTCCTGGCGTACGGCGAGCGCGCAGTGACGTCGTCCACCCTTCGTATATTCGCTCACAGTCTCTATTTGAGCGAGGTTTCGCGGCGCCCCAAACCACTTTTATTGGTTGTAGTGGCAAGCTCAAACAAACTTCGCCGTGCACTCGGCTATAGCCTGGGCACATGCGTTTACAGACGTAAACTGCTGTCGGGTGGGGTGGGGGGGTTCCCATTTATTCAACACATCGTGACATTACTGCTTTAAGTTTTCGTAAGCAAATAAAATGAAACGGTAAAAAACGTGTGATCCCTCCAGTGCCCATGCCTTCCAAACCATTACCTGGCCTGTTGCACCTGTGTTCCCTACAGTATATGTCACCATTTGTCAATCCATCACGACACCCCCCCCCCCCCCCCCCCCCCCCCCCCACGGTGAACCCGCCCACCTAAAGTTAAAGGTCACACAGGCAAAATGGCTCCTTCATTGATTGAGATCTACACAGGGCTGGACTGGCTACAGGTCATACCGATACCGGGCATATTCCCGGTGGGCCACCATGAAAAAAATCAGGCCAATACGCGGCAGGCCATTCTGCCAGTGCCATCATGATAATGTCACTGTAACTATATCAGTGAGTGACAAATAAACCCTCTACAAAGGGTTGTGTAGTCGTCTGTTGGTTTGTATCATTTATGTTGTTCTGTAAAAGTGGTGGTAGTAGGGGCTTATTTGTTTGTGTGTGCCTCGACGGAGCGGACGGTAGAGTTTCTGCTACGGTATCTGCACGCTGGTTGTGGTGGGCCAGTCTGGGCCAAATTCACGCGAAAATGACCGGGGACGAATTCTTGTCTTAGTCCAGCCCTGGATCTATACATGCTACTATTTGTTGGTTATTTGATTGGTTCAGGCTCTACGACGCAACACAATGACGACACTCCATTTCAGGACAGTTTTTCCGTGTGTGATTTTTTTTTTTTTGGGGGGGGGGGGGGATCATGGCACTCCATCTTTTTAATTCATGTGTCTCCTCAACACAACAAAATAATTAGAAAAGAAACACTTTACACTATTGTGCTGTAATTTATCTGGTACTAACATACCTGGCAAAAAAAAAATAATGACAACAAAATGAAATACTACTGCGCTTTGGCCATGCTTTAGTTGATTAGCTGCATCTTCACTGTGGTTTATATACTTAACAGTTTGACTGTTTTTTACGATTAACCCGCATTTTAATCAACCCCCCTTCACTGCCGAGATTGTTGTATTACCTTTAGAGCATACGCTGAATTATTTGGGCTTTTAATCCGCGAAAATCCATCAAAAAAAGCTCCCGTGGTTTGTTATGATCTGTGTGTAGCATCCACCATCTTGGTGCACCCGGAAGACGCACACAAGATTGGTTTCAATGAGGCGTTGCAACTACATGCATTTCCATTGGCCTCAATTTCCCAGAAGCCCTAGCAGCCCACAGCATGTGACGATTTCGGTTTCGTCATCACAGCGAAGCCATCCAGTCTCATACTCCGCGACGAAGACGGATTTTCTTTTGATTCATTACATTACGGCGATTAAACACATAAAACAAAAGGCGGGTATGTCCGATACGGCAGCGACATTAACCTGGAGTAATCCATTCGCGGCACGGAAACTGTTAAAGGACCACTTCACCACTTTTCAACCTATCTTCATATAATAGGTCCTCACTAATAATCATGAAAAAATGGCATGATTTTTTTCTACTCTGTCTGTGTCTCATAGGAGGCTGTGGGCAGTTTAGAAACAGTCTTCCAGTGACATCATCATTAGGCAGATTTAAAAAATATATATATTTAGATTTTCATTATCGTGAGAACCATTTTCGCATTGCAACTTTTCAGGACTAGAAAGCCTGCAGTTTCTATTAGCTTGTATTCCCCATCGATGATGTCACTGGAAGACGGTTTCTGAACTGCCCACAGCCCTCCTATGAGACACAGACAGAGTAGGAAAAAAAATCACCTTTTTGTCATGATTATTAGTGAGGACCTATTATGAAGATAGGTTGAAAAGTGGTGAAGTGGTCCTTTAAAGTGTTTTTCATTTTTTTTCTCTTAGCTGCTAGCTCGCTGTGAACGAACGTGCCTCCCTTTACTCCGTGGAAGCATATTAGTCCTTGCCTCACCAGAACGGCCCCCATAGCTTGACCCACTCACATGCTGATCTATTATTAATTGTGCTGAGGTCTCGCGATGATGACATCACCCGGCAGCAGGAGGCAATCTGTTCTGAAGCAGGTTAGCCCGGTAACCAGAGGCGACGTGAGTGTTGATTAACGCATTCTGGGCGGGAACGCCTTTTTGGTGTTTTCAAGCATTATGTTATACTTTAGAGTAGACTTTTGAATAATAGCGGATCTACAAGCTCATAGCGCGGCACCGAGTGCCGCGCTATGAACTTGTAGATCCTGCTATTTTTCTACAAATCGTAAAATGTGGCACAAATATTTGAATATATTTTTTCTGAGCGAACATTTTTAACTCAAATCTTTGCTGCTGGGGGGGAGGGGGTCCCTGGAACAACATATTTTCAGATGGGGGTCGGCGGTCAATTTCATAAATCTTTGGGGGTCCTTGACATGAAAATGTTTCAGAACCACTGACGCATAGAAACAGGTTTTTTTCTGAAAACTGTTAAGATTTAGAAGACATTTTGTGTAGAATCGTCCCCCCAGGTCTAAATGGTTTAAGGGCGGCCATCTTAGATTAATTGCCCTCTCCAGCACCGTTGGCAGCCCTTGTCTCCAGGCGCTGAGCTGCGGTTCTCTCTGCCTTCGTAGTAGTCAATTTATGCTGTGGTTAAATGGGAGCTTATGTTCACACACCAGCATGTTTTCCATACATTATACTTAGACTAGGCAGGTGCGGGTGAAAGGGGACTGCGAGAACGTTATTAGAAATTGATGGGGGTCTGGATTCTGCACCAGCACCGACAACGCTGTGTGGGGGGGGGGGGGGGGAGGTCATGTGACAACGGTATGGGGGGGGTCACGGAGAAGATGAGTCAGGAGAAGCATAGCAGGAGGAGGAAGATTAGGTGGATGAGTCAAAGAAGAAATGGAGGACTCGTTAATTTAAAGTGTTGAGTATAGCCTCGGTCCTAGCCTTACTCGTCTGCGAAGAGAAAAGCCTGCAGGTCACAACCTAAGGCGCGATTCATACTCCTATTTTAGAGCCGAATAAAAGTCGGTTCGGCTCTGTAGAGTCTACAATGTGACGTCATTTGAGGTTCGGGCGGGGGGGGGGTCCGTCCTAAAGTCGGCTCTTCGGTGCTACTGAAAATTTCTGACGAGCCGTGAAAAAGGTTTTTAACTCAAGTCTTTGCTCCTGGAACAACATATTTTCAGATGGGTGTCGGTGGTCAATTACATATCATTTTTGGGGGTCCTTGACATGAAATATTGAGCACCACTGATACAGAAACATAGGTATTTCAGAAAACGGAATGATATGACGATAAGAGCGCCCCTCACTTCACACGAGTGTGATTTTTTAACTCAACTCTCAAAAGTGGGATTTGTGGGGCTTTTAATTATCGGAATACAAGACTGCTTAAACACTTTTAGAATAGAGACTATAGAGTGTGTGGATTTTAATTGTGAGATTTGCTCGGAAGAAATTAATTAAAGCTTGATAGTTGATACAAATGTTCTCCCTAATGGATCAATGGAGCAATTATTCAAAATTAGTTTTAAGTCAAACAAAATAAATCACGCCCTCTCTCTCTGTGTGTGTGTGTGTGTGTGTGTGTGTGTGTGTGTGTGTGTGTGTGTGTGTGTGTGTGTGTGTGTGTGTGTGTGTGTGTGTGTGTGTGTGTGTGTGTGTGTGTGTGTGTGTGTGTGTGTGTGTGTGTGTGTGTGTGTGTGTGTGTGTGTGTGTGTGTGTGTGTGTGTGTGTGTGCGCGCGCGCAAATGCCTATGGGTGTCTGCGGTATAGGAGACAGATGGAAAGATGCTAGGATCAGAGTATGGATTAAATGAATTACATTGATTTAATAAGTGGATAAGATTACTTGAAGTGAAACACACACACATACAAACACAGGGAAACAAAGCATGTGAACATAAACATACATTAGGCAAAAATTGAATTTGACCACTGAGCTTTTCAAAGACATTTGATATGATTTGATGGATTGCATGTTTAAATTGTTTGGAGTCAATAAGTGATGCAAGCCCTTTACATCAGGGGTTCTCATTCCGTTGGTCGCGACCCCTCGGGAGGGCCGGCAAATTATTTTATATCGCTTAATATATTTAAGCAATATTACACAAGAGGGTGTGCGTTACTGTCATTAATGGCACGCCTGTGTTACGACAGGAACGAGCCGAAGGAAGTTCCGTAAGCAGCGCAGAAGTGTAATCTTGCGATTATACAACAAAAACTAAGCTAAAAAAAATCATACTTTTTGAATGACAGATGAAGCCACTATGACCACAAATGTCCCCAGAAACTCACTAGCCTAGCCACCAAGTCTGCTGCTCTCTGGGAGAACAGATAGAGCAGCTGTTTTCTTTGTTTAAATTAGGTGTTCCATGATGCTGGTTTGATGCACGGCTAGCTAAGAAGGCTGTTTCAGCCAATCAGATTGCTTCCTTGAAACGACCTCGACCTGTTCTATTATGCTATATAAGAACTAGTATGCACACGCAGTCGCGCACGCACGCACACACACGCATGCAGGCGGCGGCGGCGGCTCAGGGGTAGAGTGCCTGGATGGTAACCGTAAGGTTGCCAGTTCGAACCCGGGCTCCCCCAGAGTTACTGTCGAAGTGTCCTTGAGCAAGACACTGAACCCCTAATTGCTCCCGATGTGCTAGTTGGTGCCTTGCATGGTTTCCGCTGCCATCGGTGTATGAATGGGTGAATGTAATGCACAATCTATGTAAAGCGCCTTGGATAAAGGCGCTATATAAATGCACCATTTACAGTATACTATTGCTGTATGCAAGAAAATTGAAAACTGCAACCAGTAGATGAACATATAACCAACTATGACGTGTGTGTGTGTGTGTGTGTGTGTGTGTGTGTGTGTGTGTGTGTGTGTGTGTGTGTGTGTGTGTGTGTGTGTGTGTGTGTGTGTGTGCGCGCACAGGGCACTGTAGCTGACGTGCATTCTTCAGAGCACATTCACAGTATAGTATAGATGGCATGACGAGAGAGAGAGAGAGAGAGAGAGAGAGTGAGAGAGAGAGAGATGTGTGAGTGCAGCTCAGTGTTATTGCTCTACAAAGCAATGTCACTCGGCCATTGACCCTCCGCTTTGAAGTGTCAATGTGAGTATAGATACAGCGCTGGCGATACGAGGACTCAAATGGAAAACAGAAAACCAAACACTTGTGGGCTAAAGGGGGGGGGGGAGGAGATACGATAAGAGATAGTGTGTGCACGCGCACGCTCGTGTGTGTGTGTGTGTGGCTGTGCGTGTGTGTGGATGTGTGTGACTGTGCGTGCATGTGCGTGTGCATGTTAACCCATTTTGACCTGAGATCAGATTCTACAAATGTCTTATAGATCCTGACAGTTTTCTGAAAAAGCTATGTCAGTCGTTCTTCGATTAAAAAAAAATAGCAGATCTATACAAGCTCGTAGCGCGCCACTCTGTGGCGTGCTATGAGCTTGTAGATCTGCTATTTTTCAATATCTATAAAGCATAGCATAATGCTAACACCAAAAGGGGTTCCCGCCCAATATAGATTAAAAGAGAGAGAAGCTGTTGAATGAATGGAGAGGTGCTGAGCGAGTGAATGCGTTTACAGCGATAATGTCAACCTCTTTTCTCCTCATGTCGCTCTCATAGCAAGCGGGCGCTTTTTGCACTCGGTCAAAACACGTTTGCACCGCTGTTATTGGCCATAATAACAGAGTGTATAGACATATTGAACGTTAAGGAATTTAACCCATTCAGACCTGAGGACGATTCTACAAAATGTCTATTGTCAGTGCATCTCAAACATTTTCATGTCAAGGACACCTCAAAAAATGGTCGCCGACCCCTCATCTGAAAATATGTTGTTCCAGGGACACCTCCCCCCAGAAGCAAAGATTTGAGTTAAAAAAACGTTTGCTCTGAAATAATATAATATTCAAAGATTTGTGCCACATTTTCACGATTTTTCAAAAAATAGCAGATCTACGAGCTTGTAGATCTGCTATTTTCCAATAGCTAAAGTATAACATAATGCTTTAAAGCACCAAAAAGTGTTCCTGATGTCTCGAATGGATTAAATTATCCCCAAACTGCAAATCAGTTTGCACAGCTATAGACAGTAAAAAAAAACCCTATTTGATAAAATAACACGACGGTGCTGTGCTGTATATCTCCCCTCGTAGACTAAATATCAAATAGACCTTGAAAAAAAAAGCGAGCTTCATTTTTGTATGTTTTGCCAAAGCCGCAATATTTGCCCACTTGAGTGGATGATGCATCGTCAAGTACAGTATGTAGAACCAGCATAGGCCACTTCAGTTTGTGTTACTTCAACGCTAAAAGCAAGCCATAATGGATTTAGAGTTATGTGGTTTTTTATTCCCGAACATAACTCTCCCGTTCTGAAAGCAACCTTGGCAGAGAGCAATGTAAAAAAAATATATATATATATAATGGGAAGAAATCAGACGAGAAACTCAAATACCAAATAGAGATTCATGACTGTTTCTCTATTTTGTGTTCACAAAATAATGTAGATAACCCCCCCCCCCCCCCCCCAAACACCGCGTGCAAATTGGCGTGTGTGCATGTGCGTGTGCGTGCATGCGTGCGTGTTTGCACGAGCCCCCCCCCCCCCTTAAAAGCGCCCATAGTGCCAACAAATCACGGAGTGTTAGACCCAAAGGAATTTACATTTTGAAAGGCCGTTAATTCAGACTGCCATTTCTTTGGAAATGTCACTGAGCTTCAGTTTGAGGTTAGCGCTCTCTCTCTTGTACTCCTGCTCTCGGCACGCAGTCATTAACCTACCAACCACAAGATGAATAAATTACCGGCCCGGCATGCCAACACTACAGTCGTTTTCGACTTTCAGGACTATATTATGCATTCAGAGAGAGAGAGAGAGAGAGAGAGAGAGAGAGTGTGTGTGTGTGTGTGTGTGTGTGTGTGTGTGTGTGTGTGTGTGTGTGTGTGTGTGTGTGTGTGTGTGTGTGTGTGTGTGTGTGTGTGTGTGTGTGTGTGTGTGTGTGTGTGTGTGTGTGTGTGTGTGTGTGTGTGTGTGTGTGTGTGTGTGTGTGTGCGCGTGGGGGGGGGGGGGGTTCAAGACAAGTAATATAACATATTAGTGAGACAGCCAAAAGGAGTGGAGACGCTCCCATGAGAAATTCAGCCCACTTAAGTCCTTTAGACCTGAGAAGGATTCTACAAAATGTCTTCTCTAGAAATCCTGACCGTTTTGTGAAGAAAAAAACAACATGTTTCTATATATATATGTCAGCGGTGCTCAACCATTTTCATGTCAAGGACCCCCAGAATTATATGTAATTGGCCGCCGACCCCCCATCTGAAAATGTGTTGTTGTTCCTGTAGTGACTTCCCAGAAGCAAAGATTTGAGCTATAAAAAATGTTCGCTCGGAAAGAATATTATATTCAAAGATTTGCACCACATTTTCACGATTTTCTAAAATCTACAATGATCGTATATAGCGCGGCACTTGGTGCCGCGATACGAGCTTGTAGATCTGCTATTTTTTTCAATAGCTATATAAAGTATAACATAATAATGCTTAAAAAAAACAGACCAAAAAGGGGTGTTGCCGTCCAGAATGTGTTAACTAGGACCAACTTCTGAAACCTTATCTCTTGAGAGTCCCACATTAAAAGCCAAGTGAGATATAATAATATAATATAAGCCCTGCAAATTTAGGTCAGGGTTCTCTGTGCTCATGCTGTCAATTAATACATTCTGGGCGGGAACCCCTTTTGGTGTTCTATAAGCATTATATAAAACTTTAACTATTGAAAAATATCAGACCTACAAGCTCGTAGCGCGGCACCGATTGCCGCGCTACGAGCTTGTATGTCTGCTATTTTTTGAAAAATCGTGAAAATGTTCCTCAAATCTTTGAATATATATACAGAGTGAACATTTTAACTCAAATCTTTACTTCTGGGGGGGAGGTCCCTGGAACAACATATTTTCAGATGGGGGGCGGGGGGGGGGGGGGGGGGCGAGGCATATCATTTTTGGGGTCCTTGACGTGAAATATTGAGCACCACTGATACAGAAATGTTTTTTTTTTCCTGAAAACTTTCGACGTCAGGCCTAAATGGGTTAAAGTGTTATGTAAAGATTGCTTTTTGCACTCTCCTAAATTCACATTTTTTTTCTTCTTCTTCTTTTTCATGTTACAGAAGACACGCATCAATTTTTATTGCCAGCCACTGTATGAAGTTGCCATGTCAGGCATGAGCCAGCCTGTTAAAACCAAGTCATAATGCTTTGGGAGATGTCATTTCTTTTTGGGAGAGAGAGTGACATGCAGTGAATGGGACACAGAGCCGTATTGATATCAGATGACCCTATAATCTATAATTATGTTTTCTGTCTGGTGGCGTTCACAGTGCTGCTCATCAGCATCTCTCTCTCTCTCTCTCTCTCTCTGTCTCTCTCTCTCTGTCTCTCTCTCAGCTACTTTTCTTTCATTCTTTCTTTCTTTTCTTTTTTTACACATTGTCCATTACCACTTCTATCACTCCTCTCTCTTTTCCATCTCCATTTTCACCCACTCATCTTTCAAATCGTATACGTCGTTATATTTCTTGTCCTATTCATCCAATTATCTCTCTTCTCATTTCCTCCATGCCTCTCCTCTTCTCGTATATATACCCACTTGTATTCTTCCATTTTAGGGCACTGAAGTACCCCCCCCCCCCCCAATTATATTTTATTCTCCCCATTTTTTGGTGTCTGCCCAGGCCCTCTTTCACAGTCACATGCAGTCCGCCCCCCGTCCCCCCATATCTGGGTGCAGTACTTAGTTTAGACAGTTTTTGGTTTAGACTAGTCATTTGTTAGACCAGTCATTAAGTCCTATATACAACTACAACCTATCTCAAACCCTCACCCTAAACCTAACCTCCCACGGGGCAGCACACCTAAACCTAACCTTAACCCATGTCTAACCAATGACTAGTCTAAACCTAACCTCCCACGGGGCAGCACACCTAAACCTAACCTTAACCCATGTCTAACCAATGACTAGTCTAAACCTAACCTCCCACGGGGCAGCACACCTAAACCTAACCTTAACCCATGTCTATAACCAATGACTAGTCTAAACCTAACCTCCCACGGGGCAGCACACCTAAACCTAACCTTAACCCATGTCTAACCAATGACTAGTCTAAACCTAACCTCCCACGGGGCAGCACACCTAAACCTAACCTTAACCCATGTCTAACCAATGACTAGTCTAAACCTAACCTCCCACGGGGCAGCACACCTAAACCTAACCTTAACCCATGTCTAACCAATGACTAGTCTAAACCTAACCTCCCACGGGGCAGCACACCTAAACCTAACCTTAACCCATGTCTAACCAATGACTAGTCTAAACCTAACCTCCCACGGGGCAGCACACCTAAACCTAACCTTAACCCATGTCTAACCAATGACTAGTCTAAACCTAACCTCCCACGGGGCAGCACACCTAAACCTAACCTTAACCCATGTCTAACCAATGACTAGTCTAAACCTAACCTCCCACGGGGCAGCACACCTAAACCTAACCTTAACCCATGTCTAACCAATGACTAGTCTAAACCTAACCTCCCACGGGGCAGCACACCTAAACCTAACCTTAACCCATGTCTAACCAATGACTAGTCTAAACCTAACCTCCCACGGGGCAGCACACCTAAACCTAACCTTAACCCATGTCTAACCAATGACTAGTCTAAACCTAACCTCCCACGGGGCAGCACACCTAAACCTAACCTTAACCCATGTCTATAACCAATGACTAGTCTAAACCTAACCTCCCACGGGGCAGCACACCTAAACCTAACCTTAACCCATGTCTATAACCAATGACTAGTCTAAACCTAACCTCCCACGGGGCAGCACACCTAAACCTAACCTTAACCCATGTCTAACCAATGACTAGTCTAAACCTAACCTCCCACGGGGCAGCACACCTAAACCTAACCTTAACCCATGTCTAACCAATGACTAGTCTAAACCTAACCTCCCACGGGGCAGCACACCTAAACCTAACCTTAACCCATGTCTATAACCAATGACTAGTCTAAACCTAACCTCCCACGGGGCAGCACACCTAAACGTAACCTTAACCCATGTCTAACCAATGACTAGTCTAAACCTAACCTCCCACGGGGCAGCACACCTAAACCTAACCTTAACCCATGTCTAACCAATGACTAGTCTAAACCTAACCTCCCACGGGGCAGCACACCTAAACGTAACCTTAACCCATGTCTAACCAATGACTAGTCTAAACCTAACCTCCCACGGGGCAGCACACCTAAACCTAACCTTAACCCATGTCTAACCAATGACTAGTCTAAACCTAACCTCCCACGGGGCAGCACACCTAAACCTAACCTTAACCCATGTCTAACCAATGACTAGTCTAAACCTAACCTCCCACGGGGCAGCACACCTAAACCTAACCTTAACCCATGTCTAACCAATGACTAGTCTAAACCTAACCTCCCACGGGGCAGCACACCTAAACCTAACCTTAACCCATGTCTAACCAATGACTAGTCTAAACCTAACCTCCCACGGGGCAGCACACCTAAACCTAACCTTAACCCATGTCTATAACCAATGACTAGTCTAAACCTAACCTCCCACGGGGCAGCACACCTAAACCTAACCTTAACCCATGTCTAACCAATGACTAGTCTAAACCTAACCTCCCACGGGGCAGCACACCTAAACCTAACCTTAACCCATGTCTAACCAATGACTAGTCTAAACCTAACCTCCCACGGGGCAGCACACCTAAACCTAACCTTAACCCATGTCTAACCAATGACTAGTCTAAACCTAACCTCCCACGGGGCAGCACACCTAAACCTAACCTTAACCCATGTCTAACCAATGACTAGTCTAAACCTAACCTCCCACGGGGCAGCACACCTAAACCTAACCTTAACCCATGTCTAACCAATGACTAGTCTAAACCTAACCTCCCACGGGGCAGCACACCTAAACCTAACCTTAACCCATGTCTAACCAATGACTAGTCTAAACCTAACCTCCCACGGGGCAGCACACCTAAACCTAACCTTAACCCATGTCTAACCAATGACTAGTCTAAACCTAACCTCCCACGGGGCAGCACACCTAAACCTAACCTTAACCCATGTCTAACCAATGACTAGTCTAAACCTAACCTCCCACGGGGCAGCACACCTAAACCTAACCTTAACCCATGTCTATAACCAATGACTAGTCTAAACCTAACCTCCCACGGGGCAGCACACCTAAACGTAACCTTAACCCATGTCTATAACCAATGACTAGTCTAAACCTAACCTCCCACGGGGCAGCACACCTAAACCTAACCTTAACCCATGTCTAACCAATGACTAGTCTAAACCTAACCTCCCACGGGGCAGCACACCTAAACCTAACCTTAACCCATGTCTAACCAATGACTAGTCTAAACCTAACCTCCCACGGGGCAGCACACCTAAACCTAACCTTAACCCATGTCTATAACCAATGACTAGTCTAAACCTAACCTCCCACGGGGCAGCACACCTAAACGTAACCTTAACCCATGTCTAACCAATGACTAGTCTAAACCTAACCTCCCACGGGGCAGCACACCTAAACCTAACCTTAACCCATGTCTAACCAATGACTAGTCTAAACCTAACCTCCCACGGGGCAGCACACCTAAACGTAACCTTAACCCATGTCTAACCAATGACTAGTCTAAACCTAACCTCCCACGGGGCAGCACACCTAAACCTAACCTTAACCCATGTCTAACCAATGACTAGTCTAAACCTAACCTCCCACGGGGCAGCACACCTAAACCTAACCTTAACCCATGTCTAACCAATGACTAGTCTAAACCTAACCTCCCACGGGGCAGCACACCTAAACCTAACCTTAACCCATGTCTAACCAATGACTAGTCTAAACCTAACCTCCCACGGGGCAGCACACCTAAACCTAACCTTAACCCATGTCTAACCAATGACTAGTCTAAACCTAACCTCCCACGGGGCAGCACACCTAAACCTAACCTTAACCCATGTCTAACCAATGACTAGTCTAAACCTAACCTCCCACGGGGCAGCACACCTAAACCTAACCTTAACCCATGTCTATAACCAATGACTAGTCTAAACCTAACCTCCCACGGGGCAGCACACCTAAACCTAACCTTAACCCATGTCTAACCAATGACTAGTCTAAACCTAACCTCCCACGGGGCAGCACACCTAAACCTAACCTTAACCCATGTCTAACCAATGACTAGTCTAAACCTAACCTCCCACGGGGCAGCACACCTAAACCTAACCTTAACCCATGTCTAACCAATGACTAGTCTAAACCTAACCTCCCACGGGGCAGCACACCTAAACCTAACCTTAACCCATGTCTAACCAATGACTAGTCTAAACCTAACCTCCCACGGGGCAGCACACCTAAACCTAACCTTAACCCATGTCTAACCAATGACTAGTCTAAACCTAACCTCCCACGGGGCAGCACACCTAAACCTAACCTTAACCCATGTCTAACCAATGACTAGTCTAAACCTAACCTCCCACGGGGCAGCACACCTAAACCTAACCTTAACCCATGTCTAACCAATGACTAGTCTAAACCTAACCTCCCACGGGGCAGCACACCTAAACCTAACCTTAACCCATGTCTATAACCAATGACTAGTCTAAACCTAACCTCCCACGGGGCAGCACACCTAAACCTAACCTTAACCCATGTCTATAACCAATGACTAGTCTAAACCTAACCTCCCACGGGGCAGCACACCTAAACCTAACCTTAACCCATGTCTAACCAATGACTAGTCTAAACCTAACCTCCCACGGGGCAGCACACCTAAACCTAACCTTAACCCATGTCTAACCAATGACTAGTCTAAACCTAACCTCCCACGGGGCAGCACACCTAAACCTAACCTTAACCCATGTCTATAACCAATGACTAGTCTAAACCTAACCTCCCACGGGGCAGCACACCTAAACGTAACCTTAACCCATGTCTAACCAATGACTAGTCTAAACCTAACCTCCCACGGGGCAGCACACCTAAACCTAACCTTAACCCATGTCTAACCAATGACTAGTCTAAACCTAACCTCCCACGGGGCAGCACACCTAAACGTAACCTTAACCCATGTCTAACCAATGACTAGTCTAAACCTAACCTCCCACGGGGCAGCACACCTAAACCTAACCTTAACCCATGTCTAACCAATGACTAGTCTAAACCTAACCTCCCACGGGGCAGCACACCTAAACCTAACCTTAACCCATGTCTAACCAATGACTAGTCTAAACCTAACCTCCCACAGGGCAGCACACCTAAACCTAACCTTAACCCATGTCTAACCAATGACTAGTCTAAACCTAACCTCCCACGGGGCAGCACACCTAAACCTAACCTTAACCCATGTCTAACCAATGACTAGTCTAAACCTAACCTCCCACGGGGCAGCACACCTAAACCTAACCTTAACCCATGTCTAACCAATGACTAGTCTAAACCTAACCTCCCACGGGGCAGCACACCTAAACCTAACCTTAACCCATGTCTAACCAATGACTAGTCTAAACCTAACCTCCCACGGGGCAGCACACCTAAACCTAACCTTAACCCATGTCTATAACCAATGACTAGTCTAAACCTAACCTCCCACGGGGCAGCACACCTAAACCTAACCTTAACCCATGTCTATAACCAATGACTAGTCTAAACCTAACCTCCCACGGGGCAGCACACCTAAACCTAACCTTAACCCATGTCTATAACCAATGACTAGTCTAAACCTAACCTCCCACGGGGCAGCACACCAAAACCTAACCTTAACCCATGTCTAACCAATGACTAGTCTAAACCTAACCTCCCACGGGGCAGCACACCTAAACCTAACCTTAACCCATGTCTATAACCAATGACTATAGTCTAAACTAAGTATGCACCCCCCATATCTCTGTCTCCCTCTCTGTCTCCTCCCCCCCCCCCCCCCCCCCCTTCTGTCTTTGGGGCCCAGGTGGGTGGAAGGGGTGGAAGGGGCAGCGTGTGCATGTCCAGAATTCGATGCGAAACAGTAGCGCAGCGGCTGCCGCTGTCGAGGCTCTTACCGACCACAGTAGAAGGGCTGCTGCATTAATATTGCATGGCGTGCTGCACTGTCTCATCGACCACAGCCATGCCAGGAATACAGAGGCCGCTACGCAACCAGACAGGTTAGCAGCTGTGGAGCCTATATGGTGCCTTCACATACACACAAACACAAGGCTATATACCCTTATCCCTAGCCTAAACTAATTTGCCATGTTTTACCTGAGATCAGATTCTAAAAAATGTCTTCTACATCCTGACACTTTTCTGAAAAAGCTATGTTTCTATGTCAGTCGTTCTTCGATTTATCAAAAATAGCACACCTATAAGCTCGTAGAGCTTGTAGATGGGCTATTTTTAAATAGCTAAAGCATAACGTAATGCTAACACCAAAAGGGGTTCCCGCCTAAAATGGGTTAAAAAAAAACCTTTTGAAATAGTTCTACAAGCTCACAAATGTCTCGATGTAGATTGGGTATAGTTGAACTGTTTTAAAATGTGTTTCAAAATAGTAAAAAATGGCAAATTAGTTTAGGGATAAGGATGGCGCAAGATGGAGCCCATACAGTACGTGCACGCACACACACACAACACCAGTGGTGGAAAAAAGTACTTAACTACTCCACTACAAGTACGGAATTCAAAACATACCTGAGTAAAAGTATACAAAAGTATTGGCATAAAAATGTACTTATAAGCTGCGCTCTGGCAGAGCAGAGCTGCTGATTTCTTTGTTTTAATTACGTGTTTCATCATGTTGGTTTGAAGCACGGCTAGAAGGCTGTTTCAACCAATCAGATTGCCGAGTATAGTCGTTATGCAGAATATCTAATTTCAAACGTCTTTTGAAAACAGCAGATCTGCAAGCTCACAATGCGTCGCATCGTGACGCATTGGGAGCTTGTAGATCGGCTGTTTTCAATTGGCCACAATGTATATAGGGCCGAAGTGGTTAATGTATGTTTTGCAATAATAATCAAAATCTATATTTAAGTAACTAAAGTTAACTAGTAGTAGGTAACTAGTAACTAAAGTTTTAGATAAATGTAGTGGAGTAAAAGTACAATATTTGCCTCTGAAATGTAGTAGAGTAGAAGTAAAAGGACATGTAGAACATTTGACATACTCCACAGATACCTCAAAATTGTACTTATAAGTACAGTACAAGTAAATGTACTTACAGTTACTTTCCACCACTGCATGCGCACACGCACACACGCACACGCACACTGTAATAAAGGCTTAGTCAGTCATACAATGTGATATGCATGATGATACGTGCACCATGCACACGTTGTGACAGCTGTAGCCCTGACAGAGGGATGTGTGGCGGCCTGGGTTTCATGTCCTTTGGTACAGTGCGGTAGGCCTACAGTACACACGGTGGTGAGGCCTCTGTCAGCACACACAAGGATATCATATTATATTACAGGGGCGTAAGATTCTTATAACGTCAGTGAGTGCTCCCCATGCTTCTTTGGAGAGAAGCGTTGACTGTTTCCACTCGTGAAAAAAAAGTCAGCATCATTTGCAGGGAGAAAAATTTGGGAAACTTCTTTAGCAGCGAAAACAGGCCACCAGCCTTCGAGGCTGCGTTGTCTTCTGAGTGATGCATAGCATCGAGAAAGTCCATGATTGCACTGTAGTGGGAAAGCACTGCTTGTAACGACGCAGCTCTCACGGTCCAGCGTGTCCGTGGCGGCGGCGGACTCTGGGAGCCGGGTCTTGGAGGCGGCGGCAGCAGCGGCGGCGCCGAATTGTAGCATGGACTGGACGAATCTCTTCTTGGCTTGAGGTGGCTTCATCATAGTACTCAAATGGAAGTAAAGCCTGTACTGTACTGTATGCAACATTTATACTCTCTACCTGGCAGCAGAACAAAAGCCACCTTATTAGCATTTGAATGAATACCTGTTCGCCCAACACCTCTTGGCCCAAGCGCCCCCCACCCCCCTAAAGGTGTGTGACTACGTGACAACATGACCAGAGGGAGGGGATATTCAGCCTTCATTTCAGTGGGTGCTTATTGGCTTATTATTTTGCCAGTGGGTGTCTAAGCTATTGAGCACTCCCGGAGATAACGCCGTTGTTATATTATATTATTTTATGGGGCTGATATTATTTTTATCACATCTCTCCAAACCGACTATTTATGTGGAACGTACGCTAAAGACTTCTGTTCACGCGGGATGTTGAAAAATCCTCCTCCCTGCTGTGAGATGAAGATGGAAATGAGACATAAAAGAAGAAGGCTTTTAGTGTGTGTGTGTGTGTGTGTGTGTGTGCGTGCGTGCGTGCGTGCGTGCGTGTGCGTGCATGTGTAAACGGGTTGTGTATAAAGAAGCTGTCAAGCAGCAGAACGAACGCTCCCTTGTTTCGGTATTAAATGAACAGTGAGGACTGTTTGCGCTGCAGGAATAACATAATAGCGACTATATTATATATTATATTCGGCTTTCGTCTCTATTTCAGCCTAACGTGCATGAAGTGAATTAAATGTCACTACATTTAGATCGGAGTGGATTGCAGCATGCACGTTCACATGATACTCCCCCGAAACACACGTGCGTGCGTGTGTGTGCGTGTGCGTGTGCGTGTGCGTGTGCGTGTGCGTGTGCGTGTGCGTGTGCGTGTGCGTGTGCGTGTGCGTGTGCGTGTGTGTGTGTGTGTGTGTGTGTGCGTGGCAGCCTGCCTGGCTCCTTCCTTCCATCAGCCATCATCAGTCGGATCAACCTATCACGGCTCATTATCAGCTCCTTTGAACCGTAAGACTCGGAGCATGATTGCACTCTCAATTAATGCCCATGTGATCTGCTTTTTGACGGAGTGGGTAATGACGTGTGTGTGTGTGTGTGTGTGTGTGTGTGTGTGTGTGTGTGTGTGTGTGTGTGTGTGTGTGTGTGTGTGTGTGTGTGTGTGTGTGTGCGTGCGTGCACATTTCTTTGCACAAGCGTGTTTGTGTATGATGTCAGTAATGTTCTCCACAGTGCACTCGCCCATGTCTGTGTCCTTGTGTGCCTTTTCAAATGACTTATGTATGACTTCATATATGTGTGCAGTGGTGGAAAGTAACTAGAGTACATTTACTTAAGTAATGTACTTGGGTATTTGTACTTTACCGGAGTATTGCCAATTTCCAATACTTTTACTTCTACTCCACTATACTCTCTCAGAGGCAAATATTGTACTTTTTACTCCACTGCATTTATTTGGAAAACCTTTGTTACTCGTTATACTTTGATTATTTGATTATTACAAAACAGTGCACTTCAGCTCTATACATTTCAGCCATTCATTTGAAAAAAGCCGATCTACAAGCTCACAATGCGTCGCATTCAAAAATATGTGTGTACATTTGAAAACTCGAGTACTTTCTATACTTTTGGTATACTTTGAGCATGCACATTTTGTAGTTGCAGTACCAAAAGTATAGAAAGGCTACCTTTAGATTTTTTGACATTTTAACAGAGTTCTTCAATGCCGCATTGCAAACATGAGTACTTTCTTCCACCATGTGAGTGCATAATATCGTGTGTGTGTGTGTGTGTGTGTGTGTGTGTGTGTGCGCACACGGCGGGGTCTCATTAGAGGTGCGTGAGCCAGGTTATAGCTAAATTGGGACAGACTCACATGTGACTCTGCTAAGAATGTCTCTTTTTCAAAGGCACCCTTTTATCTTTGCCTTTATCGTCCTTCATTAGCGTAGGGAATGTGACCGCGGTCTGAAGACATTGTTACCAAGCTAGCAGTTATTCGGAGCGGTTTGGATCCCTCTCACAACATCAGGTGGGAACTATATGGTAGACATGACTGGCACAGAGCGACAGAGAAACATTGAATAGTCTTAAAGGCATGCCATGACAACTATAGGGTTTGATCCCGGGATCCGGGCTTCCCGGGTATACAGCGCACGCAATTTCCCACCCGGGGAAATGGCTTCGGGGACCCGTCGTCCCGGACGTTGTTTTTGTTCTTGTTAAAATGCCACAGACGAAAAACAGTCTAAAGTCCACACTATTGATCCATAATGTATGAATGATTGATAAGGGTTCAGGACAACGAGGCCTTTTCGTGGAGGGGTCAGAATGAAATTTGGACTTTAACTGTTTTTCGTCTGTGGTACTATTTAGTTAGAAAGGCGTTTGCACACAGTGCACGGTTTTTACCCCTGATCTGTGAGTGGTCAAATATCCAATCTGAACCCTCCCATAATTTGTTTTTGTGTGTTTTTTGATATGTTTATGGACCACACACAATATGGAACAGTGCAGCGGCCGGGAATGAGAGAAAAACAGATACAAACTGATCTCTCTCTCTCTCTCTCTCTCTCGCACGCACGCACACACCCATGCACGCACGCACGCACACACACTCACACACAGTGTGGACAGTGTGGACAGTGAATGCCATAAACAGAATTGTTAAGCATTTATTTGTCATTCTTATCAAGCCTAGAAAGGGACACAAGTGTTAGTCGTGAAAATAAGTTACTGACTGACTGAAAACATAGACAATTCCAACATAGCCCCGGCCTCTCAGTTATTAACTAATTACAGTCATTTGTATCATGTCTTATCTTCACCTGTTTAATTAAATAGATGAATAAAAGAAAGACCTTGTGTAACCTCTGGCTGTAAATCGAGGCCTTTGGCCCCCCTGTGTTTGCCGGATGGGAACCACAAGGTTGCCCAGTTCAAACCCTGTGGGCTCCCCCAGAGTTACTGTCGAAGTGTCCTTGAGCAAGACTCTGAACCCCTGATTGCTCCTGATGTGCTGGTTGGTGCCTTGCATGGTTTCCTCTGGCATCGGTGTGTGAATGTGTATGTGAATGGGTGAAAGTAATGTAATGTAAAGCGCCTTGGATAAAGACGCTATATAAATGCACAGTAATACCACAATGTAGACATACTCTGTTACAAGTACACAAAAAAAAGTCCTGTATTTAACATTTTTGTTTGAGTAAAAGGAATTTAATTATACCTACAATGTGGGGCTATTTTCAAATAGCCAGTGGTTAAAAATGAATAATTTAATCTAAAATGTTACTTGCACCCATTACGTTTTAAAACAACTAATGGAGTAAAGAGCACATAGTGTTTGTCTGTAAGACGGAGTGAAAGTATAAATTATCATGCTCAAGTAAAAGTAAAAAGTACCTCAACATCTTACTTGCATCTTATGTAGGCTATACACATACATGAGTAAAATGTACTTAGTTAATATTCCACCACTGTAAAATCCAGACGGAGTTGATTATACCGTCTGGATTAAAAGGGGTTTTCTCCCAGGGGTCTTGATGACAAAACAGACATGTTGTGTGCAGAAACGTGGCCAGTGCTGGGCAACTCGGGCAGTCGCTCTGCCAGTTGAGCCCCTGCCCAGCTGCTGAAAGACAGATAGTCCAGGCAGGGCCCAGACAGGTTTTGGTATTTGTACTCTCTAGTTTATTATTTTGGTATGATACATCTTCCATTCAGTAGCTTTAATGCCAGTTGTCGCCAGTAGGATATGTGACCAGTGCCAGTGATTTAATATACAAGGGGGCCATGGTCATTTTTCAGTACTTTACATATTATGAAACTGCACACTGTAGCCTTTCATATGATGTATTGCTCATTGAAATTGGGGGGGGAAATGAAGAAGATATGACCATTTGAAACTTGTTGAACCAGAAATGTCAAGAATTCCCCCTTCAAAGATATCAGCAGTGATCTGTGACTTTAGGGGGCGCTGTTTTCCCTTCATTCCTCCCTTTAGTCAACAAGCAGTGTTGCCATGTCTGCTTATTATAATTAGTTGGCCTTGTTTCTAAAGAAAAATAATGCATAGGCCTACTGTACCAATTTTATAATAATTCATAACCTGTTACTAAAAATGTATTTGACAAAAATAAAGTGTAGTTGATTACCAACTGACCATACCATTAACACAGTGGAGTAAACGTACAATATTTATTTCTGGGATGTATAGTGGAGTATAGAAGTAAAAGTATTGGCAATTGGAATTACTCAAGTACAGTCCCGATACTGTATCGGTATCGGAACAGTATCGGTATATCGGCCCTTATTTGTTCATATCGGGTCATATCGGTATCGAAGGAATATGTCAGTCTAACCAGCGATCCAACACAGGGGTAATAAGGGGTTGACACTATGGCAGGTATAAATACAATTTTGGGGCTTGTGGAGTTTGCTTTTGAGTTGCTCAAACTGCAAAGTGCACATTCGAGTGAGGAGTCTCCTAAGACGAGATATATAGCTACCGTATATAGCTGTAAACGCAACACGAGATATCTATCTCTATAAACAAACACCTCCGCTCTCCCGTTTTCTCTCCCTCTCTCTCTCCACACACTCAGTATAAAACGGCACAGATACACGCCGACACCGTGCAACACACAGATATTATTCGCTATTCGGTATCTGTATCAGCTAACAGAAATCGGGATCGGATCAGGACCAAAACTAAAAGTGTATTGCAGGGACATCCCTACTATTACAAGGAGGAGCTGAAGGAACCACAAAACGAAGATCGGTCCAGAGCAGTGTGCATCCATGCATCAATATATAATTGAGTGTGCAAAGGCAAAATTCTCCCCACCCCTATTTTCAACATCTGTGGTGCGTGCATGTGCATGTTGTGCGTGCGCACGCTTTCATGTTTGTGAGCATGCATGCCAGACTGGCCTTGGGGTCCAGAGCCATCACACTTTATGAGCTATGGCAAGGTGAGAGCAAAACATCTGCTCGCCCAGAGAGAAGCCCTGGCCTGACACGCACAAACACACACGCACGCACACACACACACACACACACACACACATACACACTCACACACACACACACAGACACACACACACACACACACACACACACACAGACAGACACACACGCACGCACGCACGGTCGCGCACACGCACACGCACACGCACACGCACACGCACATACTCACTCACTCACTCTGGAGACCATATTTTATATACTTACACAGAATTCAGAATCCGCTCTATTTGGTCCTTGCTACAGTACTTGCACCCCATTTACTAGGCCACTATTACCGCACAGGCGCACAGACATGGACGAAAAACGACCACGCACGCACACACGACACGCACGCACAAAACACCACCACCTCCAGAGGCATCGTCTCTTGTCTCTTCTCTTTACATACCCTTTCCCTCGTCTGCGCTCTGCTCTGCTCTCATTCCAAGCGTTTCCCTCGTGTCAAGGGCATCGCAGCGTTCCCCCCCCCCCCCCCCCCCCCCCCATAGCCCATTTAGGACTGAGACCAAATTCTACAAAATATCTTCTTTTTCTGAAAAAACAATGTTTCTATATGTCGGCGGTTCTCAAGCTGTTTCATCTCAAGGAGCCCCAGAATTATATGTAATTGGCCGCCGACCCCCATGTTGTTCCAGGGAACCCCCCCCCCCCCCACCCCCCAGAAGCAAAGATTTGACTTAAAAACGTTCGCTCTGAAAGAATATATATTCAAAGATTTGCGCTACATTTTTCTCGATTTGTTTAAAAAAAATAGCAGATCTACATGTATAGATCTTCTATTTTTCAATAGTTAAAGTATAACGTAATACTTAAAGGTATATTCAGTGATTTCACTTAATTCAAATATCACTTATTTTTTTGTTTTGTTGTGATAATCCTCTCTACTATAGAGTGTGCTGACCATATAAGGAGTTCATCCCTGTCCCCAGTTAACCCCTGGGGGTCAAAAAACCTTAGGTTTCGTTTTTGGCTCTGTATCCTGATTGGATGAAAGGCTTAGGTCCCAGCCAAAAACGAAACCTAAGGTTTTTTGAGTGAAATCACTGAATATACCTTTAAAACACCAAAAAAGGTGTTCCCGTTGTGAATGGGCTATAGTACCTGCCATGCTGCTTTACCCCGGCTCTCTCTCTCCATCCTCTCCCCGTTATCCTGTCCTCCGCTCACCCCTGCTGTCTTTCCCCAGAACGCCCTGGGGAGGAAGGAGAGCTGCCATGTAAGGTCTAGTGGAGAGAAGATCGACACGCAGAGAGAAGCCTTCAAACCGCCTTTGACACCCTGGACCCAATGCACGCACTGAACCTGTCTGCTTTTATTTGTTCTATATCCTCTGGCCCCCCTGTCTGTCTGTCTGTCTGTCTGTCTGTCTGCACACTGGCCCACTGCAGTGCGTGGTGTGTGTGTGCGTGCGTGCGAGGCACGTGTGTGTGTGTGTCTGTGTGCGTGCGTACACAATTGTACAATATCCAAAATCACAGGCAAATATCCAGTCTAATATCATGACATGGATATAATATTGATACTAGGGATGTGTCCAGATTGTTTCTTTGGCTCCTGATCCGATTCCGATCATTTGAAAATGACGTGATCGGATTTTTATTTATTTATTTATTGCCATCTTTACCAGTGGCAGGGACGTGCACACACATAGACATCAAAGGGGGCTTGAGCCCCTGCCCTTTTACCCGTCGAATGCAGCATTTACTGATGGTGAAAGAAATGCAAACGCCACTCCTTTACATGCCATGTCGGAAGGCAAGCATTCAGGAGAATTGCTTTATTTCCGAACAAATTCGCGCTGAACAAATTTGTCGTCACACCGCATCTCCAGTAGATAGAGTGCTATGGGTTGCGCCCCGAAAATAGCAGACCTACAAGCTCTACAATGCGTCGCAGCGCGACGCATTGTAGAGCTTGTAGATCTGCTATTTCCGCTATGTTTGTCAAAAGGGCTTTCAGCCCCTGCCTCTCTAACACTCTCCGCACGTGCAGTGGTGTAGTGCAGTGGTTCACCACCAGGGGTCCTTGAGGGGGTTCCAGGTGGTCCCCATGCAGTTAAATCTCCCCACTGCAGTGGTCCTTGAGGGGGTCCCAGGTGGTCCCCAGTTAAACTTACTGTAGATGGAGAGTTGGTAACCAAACAATAGACCCTTATATAGAGCTTTAACACTTGCGTAAAATTTACTTATTACGGGTCCATTTGGTTTCATTTTATACGCTCTGCAAGAGTTAAATTGTTGTTCATTATAAGTCTACACAATTAGAGAATGTAGAAGAATTGTTCATTTTTGCATGGAATTGTGGACAACATATCTTATATATCTTATATATTTTCATTTTTATTATTTTTATTTAATGGACAAAAGGGTAGACGTAATAAGCCTATAGGCTTCAGTCTATATACCCTTTTTTTCCAGAATAAGAAAAATAAAAAAAACTGATGAACTAAGAATGTTTTGTATGGAAAGAAAAAAACAAACTAATAAACTAAACTAAACTAAACTATAATATGAATATTGTCTGATTAATATGAGACAAGTTTTGGGTCTGAGAGGCTAAATGTAATCAAATGTTGTTCTGTGGTTTAAATACTGAATAAATAAATAACAGAGACACACAGAGACTACAAATCCCATACCCCCAAATGAGACAGCTAGAAGGCTGTTTCAACCAATCGGATTACTTCCCGCTCCCTTAGCAGGCTTCAGGCTCGCACCCTTTAAAATCCTCCGGTAGCCACGCCCCCTCCTCCCTCCACACACACACACACACACACACACACACACACACACACTGCAAACAAACAGAGACACGAGTTTTGTTTGGTAGTAAAACAGAGATAAATAAACAACTTTATTTCAACCTTACACCTCATGGAAGTTGAGTGAAAAGTGCTCAGTGTGTGACAGTCTGAAAGAGAAGTTAATTCATCTTCATGACAAACAAACTGCAGGTGAGTTAGCTACCTATGCTAAGCATTAACGTGTGTGTGTGTGTGTGTGCGTACGTGTATGTGCATGACAGAGAGAGGGAGCGAGGGTGAAATGAACAAACATAAAAAGGTGATTGAAGAGAGCTGTGTGCATGGCTGGGTCCAATATATACATTAAAATAATACATATACAGACACAATGTTTGGTTTGGGGAGGCATAGACAGCACCAACTATGAAACTTCATTCTTAACTGTTTACCAATGACGATTTAATTGTAGCCTAAGCTCCAGTCTTTCTAGAGGGAGCGAAATGTAGGCTATAGCGTCTTCTGCATGCATCTGTTTAGCATTAACATTTCAATGGCCGAGGGTCGTTAGAGTCTATTGTTCTGTGTTGTTGTTATCGCACGTCTAATGGTTATAGACGTGTGACAACAACGAAGCAACAATAGGAAGCCTGCAGCCCAGTAGCTATAATATTGCTTTCGGGGGAGGGTTAGTGTGCCGCCTGATTTGACAGAAAGTAACACTAACTGTGTGTTACTTTCTGTAAAATCAGGCGGCACACCTGGACATATCAAACGGGCCACTAAAGTGTTGGGAATCACTGGCCTAAGTTAGCCCTCCAAGCAGAACCCAAATGCTACTGAAGTTTCTGACATTTTGACGACCCAGATAGCATTGGGTCCTGTTGCACTACTACCATGCCACCTGGTACGCACCCATTCTTAAACATAAACAACATGTTTAGCGCCTCTCCGCGCTCGGTGACGACATATTTCAGTGTGAGGCTTTCTGAATATGTAAAGTATAAGTACCCATACATCCCGCTGCGAATATCTCCTGTGGCGCGGAAGCCGTTAAGTATTTTTAATATATGTTTGCCCGATTTGAAAGCTTGGATTCTTCTCTTCCTTCCTTGTTTATTGACACCTCATTGTACCGCCTATCTGGCTAGCTAGTGGCGCTATAGCTATGACACAGCAGATCAGAGGCAGGGACATAGCCGCACAAGCCAACCGCACACCGGGAGGCGGTACAATAAACGGTAAACAAACAAGAAGAAATAAAGCGACCAAATCGGTCAAACAAAGATTAAAAATACTTAACGGCTTCCGCGCCACAGGAGATATTCGCAGCGGGATGTATAGGTACTTAAAGTTACCGAATTCAGAATAACAAAGGCAAAAAAATGCCGTCACATGGCGCAGCTTCTATTTTAGAGAGAATGATTACTTCCGCGTTCTGGAATTTCCATACGAAAATATAGTTCTGACCAGGGACCCAACATAAAACTCATCAAAATTTCAGAAAAGCTTTATGTAGGGTCCCGAGAGGGGCTAGGCCTAAGTGATATTAGTCACAACCTGAATATATATTGCACATCTAGATTTCTATCTCTCAATTTATTTCAAGACATGCCCTAGTCCAGGCATGTCCAAATTAAGTCCCCACACCTTCCTAAAATGTATTATTTTGTGCATGTATGTATTATCTATGTTATTCTAGGCTGTGACAGGATATAATAGGCTATATGTATACTGTTTACTACTTGGCTGTATTTGTTGTAGCTGGAAGGATGCACTATGATAGATGATAGATTTAACTTTATTGTCATTCAGCAGATACATAAGAGAATGGCTTTTAGTATGCTAGTTAAAAGATAAACTAAAATACTATTAAAATCTAAAATCCATGTTTAAAAACAAATACATTAAAAAGCACCATTAGTTCATAGAGAGACAGATATTGTCTTTTTAGCAGCATATGGGGGGGAAAGGTTAGGGCATTTTGCACTTGTCCAAAAGTCTAATGGCTTGGTGGAAAGCTCTTGGTATACATACAGGTTGTGTGTATGTTTGTCTGCTGTTGCTAGTGAGTTGTTACAGGGTACAGGGTTGTTACAGTATGTGGCTCTTCATGGTCAGCTCACTTTATTTCTTTATACTTCTTATAACTCACTTCTGCTGGAAGCTCATGGTGTCTCTCTCAACCTGCTCCACAGGTACACCAGCCAGGGTGACCCCCGAGTTCAACTTCTTCTCAGCCCTGAGTCCATTCTCCTGTGACACGCTGTGAATGCTGGACCCTGGAGAGAGACCCTGCCCTAAAATCCCTGTCCCCACTGCACTACACCACAATGCAATAATATACATCCAAGGCTGAGTGAGAAGATGCCAGCCAGGAGGAGAATGAGGCCGGTCGGTGCCATTTGATACTGGGAGGAAAGTACTGGCCAGCCAGCCAGGTGTATGGAGGATGGGGATGACTGCATGGAGACGCCGCTGGAGGGCTCAAGGTGAACTGGAGAGAGAGCTGGAGCTCTATCTCTCTATCCATGGGTTCCACAGTTTGACCCAGCTGGCACCACTTGGTGATGAAGTCAAGTAGAAGACGGCTCAAGGTACGGAACTTCGGTTAACATTGCTTCTTTGCTGCTACTGCTGGTGGTGGTGGTGTTGTATTTGCCGCAATTTGCAACTCTAGATTTTTTTATAATGGGATGAATCTAGAGTTGCAACAAGCTCCATCCACTTCCTATTCATCATTTTTGGTTTGCGATCTGCTTGTCTTAAATGACGTTAAACTCACCAACATTGCAGCTGCAGTCCAAGCTTGAATTATCCTCTTTCAATCTGCCGAGCTTGTTTTTCATAAAAATCCACTGTAGAGATTTTATGAGCTACTTTCTGTCAAGACATCCTCTGCAAATGATTATTTTTTTAAGTGTTGTAGTTTGGAAGCACTCGTTTCTGTTAACGGGTCGCGCTGCTGCCTCCTGCATTATGTGCAAATTCGAAACAGGTTGAACGCATGGCCGTTCAGTGACGTACGACGAGTGCTTCCAAACTCCAGCACAGAAAAATAATGTCTTGACAGAAAGTAGCTCATAACATCTCTACGGTGGATTTTTATGAAAAACAAGCTCGGCAGATTGAAAGAGAATAATTCAAGCTTGGACTACAGCTGCAATGTTGGTGAGTTTAACGTCGTTTAAGACAAGCAGATCGCAAACCAAAAATGATGAATAGGAAGTGAATGGAGCTTGTTGCAACTCTAGATTCAACCCATTGTAAAAAAATCTAGAGTTGCAAATTGCGGCTAGTGTTGTATATGCTGTGTGTACTAGTGTGATTTAAGCTGGTGGTGTTGTATATGCTGTGTGTACTAGTGTGATTTAAGCTGGTGGTGTTGTATATGCTGTGTATACTAGTGTGATTTAAGCTGGTGGTGTTGTATATGCTGTGTGTACTAGTGTGATTTAAGCTGGTGGTGTTGTATATGCTGTGTATACTAGTGTGATTTAAGCTGGTGGTGTTGTATATGCTGTGTGTACTAGTGTGATTTAAGCTGCTGGTGGTGTTGTATATGCTGTGTGTACTAGTGTGATTTAAGCTGGTGGTGTTGTATATGCTGTGTGTATACTAGTGTGATTTAAGCTGGTTGTATATGCTGTGTGTACTAGTGTGATTTAAGTGGTGGTGTTGTATATGCTGTGTGTATACTAGTGTGATTTAAGCTGGTTGTATATGCTGTGTGTACTAGTGTGATTTAAGCTGGTGGTGTTGTATATGCTGTGTATACTAGTGTGATTTAAGCTGGTTGTATATGCTGTGTGTACTAGTGTGATTTAAGCTGGTGGTGTTGTATATGCTGTGTGTATACTAGTGTGATTTAAGCTGGTTGTATATGCTGTGTGTACTAGTGTGATTTAAGCTTGTGGTGGTGTTGTATATGCTGTGTGTACTAGTGTGATTTAAGCTGGTTGTATATGCTGTGTGTATACTAGTGTGATTTAAGCTGGCGTACTATTGCTGTCGTACCAGCTCAGTGGCCTTGTGGTTAGAGTGTCCACCCTGAGACTGGGAGGTTGGGGTTCAATCCCCGGCCGGTCATACCAACGACTGTAAAAATGGGACCCAATGCCTCCCTGCTTGACACTCAGCATTAAGGGTAGCCCTCCAAGCAGAACCCAATGGTACTGAAGTTTCTGACTTTTTGACGACACAGACCATGGGGTCCTGTTCCAGCAGTACCATGCCACCTGGTACGCGGACATACATAAAACATAAACAACGTGTTTACGGCCTGTCTGCGCTCTTTGACAACTTTTTTTTCGTTATGAGGGCTACTTAATCTGTGAAGTAAAAGTACCTATACATGCCGCTGCGAATATCTCCTGTGGCGCGGAAGCCGTTAAGTATTTTTAATCTTTGTTTGACCAATTTGGTCGCTTTGATTCTTCTCTTCCTTCCTTGTTTATTGACACCTCATTGTACCGCCTATCTGGCTAGCTAGTGGCGCTATAGCTATGACAGAGCAGATCAGAGGCAGGGACGTAGCCGCACAAGCCAACCGCACACCGGGAGGCGGTACAATAAACGGTAAACAAACAAGAAGAATCAAAGCGACCAAATCGGTCAAACATAGATTAAAAATACTTAACGGCTTCCGCACCACAGGAGATATTCGCAGCGGGATGTATAGGTACTTATAGTTCACGAATTCAGAATAACTCAAACAAAAAAAGGCCGTCAAACGCCGCAGATACGATCTTAGCGAGCATATTTATGTCCGCGTTCCAAAATTCCCATACGAAAATATAGTTATGAACAGGGACCCTACATAAAACTCATCAAAATTTCAGAAAAGGTTTATGGAGGGTTCCGAGAGGGGCTACATTAAGGGTTGGATTGGGGGTAAGTCCCTGCGACAGACTAGCGTCATGTCCAGGGGGTGTACTTGTACATCAAGCTGCCTCACGCTACAGAAACAGGAGATAGGCTCCTGCCCCTATGGGCCTCATGGCTCGGCAAGGCTACTTACTACTATTGCTGTCATTTTGGGACCCAATGACTGGGTGGCAATGACACATGTTCAGTGTTCTGTTTCTGTCTCTGGAACTGAATGCTGATGCATCTACAGTGTGTCTGTTGTGTTGTCTCTGAACTGAATGCTGATGAATCTACAGTGTGTCTGTTGTGTTGTATCTGAACTGAATGCTGATGAATCTACAGTGTGTCTGTTGTGTTGTATCTGTACTGAATGCTGATGAATCTACAGTGTGTCTGTTGTGTTGTATCTGTACTGAATGCTGATGAATCTACAGTGTGGCTGTTGTGTTGTATCTGAACTGAATGCTGATGAATCTACAGTGTGTATGTTGTGTTGTATCTGAACTGAATGCTGATGAATCTACAGTGTGTCTGTTGTGTTGTATCTGAACTGAATGCTGATGAATCTACAGTGTGTCTGTTGTGTTGTATCTGAACTGAATGCTGATGAATCTACAGTGTGTCTGTTGTGTTGTATCTGAACTGAATGCTGATGAATCTACAGTGTGTCTGTTGTGTTGTATCTGAACTGAATGCTGATGAATCTACAGTGTGTCTGTTGTGTTGTATCTGAACTGAATGCTGATGAATCTACAGTGTGTCTGTTGTGTTGTATCTGAACTGAATGCTGATGAATCTACAGTGTGTCTGTTGTGTTGTATCTGAACTGAATGCTGATGAATCTACAGTGTGTATGTTGTGTTGTGTTGTATCTGAACTGAATGCTGATGAATCTACAGTGTGTATGTTGTGTTGTATCTTTCTGCCGTTGGAAGGTATGTGAGTGAACAGGGAACGGATCACTTCAATTATCCCATGAGTGGATTTTCTATTTCCTTTTGGGTCGAGGTAGAGGTTTGACATAACATAACATCCATCAGTTCTGAAGGTTAGAATTCAATTGAGGACTGATGAACAGTAGGTTAGTAGTTTTGTGTACTGTTGTGTTGTGGTTGCTGAGGTTCGTTGTGAGTTGTTGTGACAGGGTGGCTGTAATTGGTTCACGACTGGTATGGCAAAATAATGTCTCAGGCATATTCTTTCTTTCTTTCTTTCTTTCTTTCTTTCTTTCTTTCTTTCTTTCTTTCTTTCTTCTTCTTTCTTTCTTTCTTTCTTTCTTTCTTTCTTTCTTTCTTTCCTTTCTTTCTTCCTCTCTCTCTCTCCTCTCTCTCTCTCTCTCTCTCTCTCTCTCTCTCTCATCTCTCTCTCTCTCTCTCTCTCTCTCTCTCTCTCTCTCTCTCTCTCTTCTCTCTCTCTCTCTCTCTCTCTCTCTCTCTCTCTCTCTCTCTCTCTCTCTCTCTCTCTCTTCTCTTTCTCTTCTCTTCCTTTCTCTTTCTCTTTATCTCTCTCTCTCTCTCGCGCTCTCTCGTGCTGTGCATATCAACACATTTCAACTGCTTTACAGTATAATTGTGACTTGTCCTTGATCTTTGATTGGCCTATATAGTTCTGTTGCCCCCCTGATTGATTTTCAGTTGTGTAACTACAGTATAGGCCTCTCATTCATTTAAACAGACAGATGTGTTGATGTAAATGGACCCAGCACTGCACAGACCATGTTCTTCTGAAGTATAAAAAACATTGAAACTAGTCTAAATCAACCCATTTCAACCAACTATAATTAATTTAAATGCAATGCAGTTTTGGGTGCCTGACGCAGTTCCAGTCTCTCTAGTTCTGGGTGCCTGATGCAATGCCATTGCCAGCCTCTAGTTCTGGGTGCCTGACGCAGTGCCAGCCTCTAGTTCTGGGTGCCTGACGCAGTGCCAGCCTCTAGTTCTGGGTGCCTGACGCAGTGCCCTGCCAGTCTCTAGTTCTGGGTGTCTGACGTAGTGCCAGCCTCTAGTTCTGGATGCCTGACGCAGTGCCAGGCTCTAGTTCTGGGTGCCTGACGCAGTGCCCTGCCAGCCTCTAGTTCTGGGTGCCTGTCGCAGTGCCAGCCTCTAGTTCTGGATGCCTGACGCAGTGCCATGCTCTAGTTCTGGGTGCCTGATGCAGTGCCAGCCTCTAGTTCTGGGTGCCTGGCGCAGTGCCAGTCTCTAGTTCTGGTGCCTGACGCAGTGCCCTGCCAGCCTCTAGTTCTGGGTGCCTGTCGCAGTGCCAGCCTCTAGTTCTGGGTGCCTGACGCAGTGCCCTGCCAGCCTCTAGTTCTGGGTGCCTGACGCAGTGCCCTGCCAGTCTCTAGTTCTGGGTGCCTGATGCAGTGCCCTGCCAGTCTCTAGTTCTGGGTGCCTGACGCAGTGCCAGTCTCTAGTTCTGGGTGCCTGACACAGTGCAGCCTCTAGTTCTGGGTGCCTGACGCAGTGCCAGTCTCTAGTTCTGGGTGCCTGTCGCAGTGCAGCCTCTAGTTATGGGTGCCTGTCGCAGTGCCAGCCTCTAGTTATGGGTGCCTGACGCAGTGCCAGTCTCTAGTTCTGGGTGCCTGTCGCAGTGCCAGCCTCTAGTTATGGGTGCCTGATGCAGTGCCAGTCTCTAGTTCTGGGTGCCTGACACAGTGCCAGCCTCTAGTTCTGGGTGCCTGACGCAGTGCCAGTCTCTAGTTCTGGGTGCCTGTCGCAGTGCCAGCCTCTAGTTATGGGTGCCTGATGCAGTGCCAGTCTCTAGTTCTGGGTGCCTGATGCAGTGCCAGCCTCTAGTTCTGGGTGCCTGACGCAGTGCAGTCTCTAGTTCTGGGTGCCTGACACAGTGCCAGCCTCTAGTTCTGGGTGCCTGACGCAGTGGCCAGTCTCTAGTTCTGGGTGCCTGTCGCAGTGCCAGCCTCTAGTTCCGGGTGCCTGATGCAGTGCCAGCCTCTAGTTCTGGGTGCCTGACGCAGTGCCAGTCTCTAGTTCTGGGTGCCTGACGCAGTGCAGTCTCTAGTTCTGGGTGCCTGACGCAGTGCCAGCCTCTAGTTCTGGGTGCCTGACGCAGTGCCAGCCTCTAGTTATGGGTGCCTGACGCAGTGCCAGTCTCTAGTTCTGGGTGCCTGACGCAGTGCCAGTCTCTAGTTCTGGGTGCCTGACGCAGTGCCAGTCTCTAGTTCTGGGTGCCTGACGCAGTGCCCTGCCAGCCTCTAGTTCTGGGTGCCTGACGCAGTGCCAGCCTCTAGTTCTGGGTGCCTGACACAGTGCCCTGCCAGCCTCTAGTTCTGGGTGCCTGACACAGTGCCCTGCCAGCCTCTAGTTCTGGGTGCCTGACACAGTGCACTGCCAGTCTCATCCCTCTCTCTCTCTCACTCTCTCTCTCTCTCTCACCTTGTCTAAATGGTGCATGAACCCTATTGCTGTCAAGTGGGTGTATGATGGACCTACCCGACACAATAGTGGTGGTCCCCTGGGTCAAAATATTTGATGTAGTGCTACTTTAAAATAATATATTTATTAACGCATATGCGCGCCCATGCACGTGCGTTTGCGCATGCATGCATGCAGGAACGCAAATAGGCACACACACACACACACACACACACACACACACACACACACACACACACACACACACAGTACAGACGTAATAAGAAAACATTCTGACAGCGCCAAAACCCATTACATTTCATACATTATGAATAGCATTACATTGTGAATTGCAGCGATATACATATGAACGATAAATATATTCATGACATGAGAGCAGACTGCAGAGCATATGCATGCATGGCAACAAGTGCACGGCAAAGCCGTATATATATTTTTTCAGCAGAAGGATGTGAAAATAGTTTCTGATGCAACTACAAGGCTATTACTGTAATGGCTTTGCTGAAAGGGGGTTTGACCCCCGAGCAATTACATTTAATTTTCTTCTTTCACTAGGCTATCAGACCACTGACAACATCTGATCTTCAGATGAGGGGATTTCCTCTTACAAATTTGTAAAGCATTACCGTTATCTTGGGCCGTTCATTTCTCGCTGTAAACATCTCCAGGAGAGCGTTTAGTTTAGATCCTATAGCCCAAAGGGACAGCCGGCTTGCCATTATTCATTATGCCGTGGATTTTTATTGGTTGTTAACTTGCTGTTGGTTGTCAGGGCGATATCGCAACCAATCGATGGACGGTCTCCATGCCTGCATGGTCACAATCCGCTGCACGTTGAGGTGACAGCTTTGCGTCAACGAAATATGAAAACAAACTAATAATGACCAACACCCAAATCCTTTTTTTTAGAAGTAACGGAGTAGTGCCACTCCCAAAGCTCCCTCATACTCTCCACCTCCACTACAACCCTGAATTTTAGACTTTAAAAACTTTGTTGTATGACAAATAGCAAAACAATAGGCGATATACAACAATGCATCACTTTCCATTGGTTTGACAGTTTGCCCCAAAATATGGATGTTAGGCTTTCCCCAGACATATCAGTAGGTGGAGTTCTCTTGACATTAAGTCGGAGATCTCCACCTACTGCTACACCTGGGGAAATCCTCACCGAATGGCCAACAGAATCCTCATTAACAAACCTATGCCCGCTGCATTGAAAACCAACCTTGAATATTGAAGGACCGCCCCAACGTCTTTGGGGATTCTATTAAGCTGATATTTGTTACGTTTCCAAATAGTTTCCACCCTGCAGTTTTAGCCCATTAATATAGCATTCTACAGTATGGAGAAATTAATCTTAATTGTAGTGAGATTATGAGACAACAGACAATGTGCATGGTGGGAAAAAGTACTCAAATGTTGTACTTAGTAAAAGTAAAAGTAAAAGTATAAATACTGCAATGTAGATGTAGTTATTCAAAATGTACTTAAGTAAATGTACAAGTATATCAGCATCAAAATGTACCTAACGTTTTGATTGATTGATTTATTAACAGTTTGCAGAATTACAGTACATTTCAAGGTACAACTCAATACAAAATCACACCAGTGTGAACCAAGTGGTGCAACTCCCATCTATTGGTTCTCTGTATCGTTCCAATTTGTATCATTCCAATTTCTTCTCTGTATCGTTTCAATTTCTTCTCTGTATCGTTTGCGTCCAGCAGGTGGCAGCCATGTCACATACTTCTCTCGTTCCAATTTCACGCATGCGCACACCACTCATGCTCAGGCCTAAAAAACAACAACTTTGGTTTCCGATTGGCTGTCATTTTTGGGCTGAGTAGGTAGGGAATTTATTTTATTTTTTTATTTTATTTTTCGTGGGAAGGATGGGTAGCAAGGAATTTATTTTATTTTATTTTATTTATTTATTTTTTCGTGGGAAGGATGGGTAGCAAGGATTCTTTTAACTTTTTTTTTTCCTACGGCAATGATGGATAGGCTTCTTTTTTTAATAACTTCAATATTTGCCTGAAATACCATCTTTTAAATAATGAATGGTTCAAGTACACATAACACTACATGCCTACAGCTAAACATTTGAAAACTTTGAATAGAATGTCCACACACTGGTTGAATACTTAATACGCATGTTTCATGATAAATTATTTTTATGTGATGTATTCCCATGCTTTTTGTTCTTGCTTAATGTAAGTCGCTCTGGATTAAGAGCGTCTGATAAATGCCTAAATTGTAAATTGTACTGTCTTACAGTAACTAGAAGGCTCTGACAGTAATGAAATGCAGTCACGTCAAACTGCTGCGCCTCCTCCTGCCTGCAACTCAGTTCATTTGAACTGTGGAATCATGGCAGGTCTAAGACTACATTTGCAAGCCCCCTATTTTATTTAGTTGCGCCTGTGTTTTGGGGTGGCATGAATCTTTCATGCTTGTAAACATTGTGAAATCACGCGCACTTCATTTATTGGCCATCCAGTTTTAGGTAATGGTGGCTACATTGGTGTCAGCAACAACCCACCTAACGTAAAACAACCTCTGCTTTCCAGCTCATGTTTTGATATAAAAAGTTAGAACATGTTGCTGGCATCAACATAGCTAGCTATAGTACTAGTTATTAAAAGACAAAAACATAGCTGACGTTAGCCCCATATGTGCCCTCTCCCTACGCTCATTCTGTAGCTCGGAGCTACAGAATGAGCGTAGGGAGAGGGCACATATATGGGGCTAAGCTAACGTTAGCTAACGTTCTGACGGGGCAGAAGCATGAGCCGAATGGGTTTCCTCCTCCTCCTCGCATCTCAGGGCTAGATACCGAAAGTCAAACATGCCCAGCACGCACCCAGCCTGGGCGCCTAGAGGCTCCAGGGTGGGGGGGGAGAGTATGTCGGCTGAGATGATAGTCCATTTATCCGCTCGGTCGTGTCTCCCTTCTGCGGACTTAAACCGACACCGGCACGGTTTCACCTCCTTAACCCTTGGCCTACAATTAACGGAAAAAACTGAATTAATCTAAAAATCTAAACCTCCCGTTAACGGAATAAACGGAATGACAATCAATATCAGTTATCGGGGGGTCAAAAGAGCAAAAAAAAATATTTTTTCGCTAATATTAATATTTTTGGATGTAATTTACCAAAAAACGGCCGAAATCCACGTGAAGTGATATTTTGCGATCTTTTGGAGTTGATTTGAGGTTAATTTGACTTAGTTATGAAAAATATCGCATTAGCTTAGCAATCCGGACCAGCCAAGCTATTGACTAGGTTCAAAATACTACAGGATGTTGTTGATCGTTGAACCGGAAGTGACTTAGGAAGATTCGTCTATTTTGGCCAAAATCAGCGTAATGGTGCTTTCCCGCCATCTGGTGGCGAATCGAGAGAATACACTATCAATGAAAAAAAAATGAAAAAACATCTTTTCAAGCCACCAGATCTTTCTTGTATGTTAAAACGATGAATTAAAAAGATGCCAATTTGTTACCCAAACAAAAAAATTGGGACTGGCAGTCCAAGGGTTAATTATGTCTTCAAATGTTTTTGTACTCAATCGTATGATCTGTGGCGGTGCTTTGCACGGGCAGTGGACAGGCACCGTGCACAGGTCCATGCTGTATGTTGTCACTGTTGTGTTGTGTTGGGTTGTGTGTCTCCTCGCGATGACACATTCCAAAACATTTGCGCACGTGATATTTTAGATGAAAGAAAACTTTATTTTGACTTTGCGCGTCCCGATGGTCTAATCAAAGAGAATTTTAATTTTAATAAAGACCTTTAGGGTCTTACTCCGTCGCATTCTGAGCTTTTTTTTTTCCCACCAAATGCCAATTAAATAATATGAGTCGCGCATATTTAATAGAGTCGGTCGGCAACCGGAAACCAAAGTTTTGTTTTGTTAGGCCTCATGGGTACACACACACACACAAACAGGCACACGGACATGGGTACACACACACACACACACACACAAACAGGCACACGGACATTGTAAGCTGGATGTAGAAGTGGTTGCACCACTTAAAAACTGTTAACAGTGAGTGGACGACACCATAAAGCATTACAATTGTTTATAATAGGGCTCACCATTTTCAATTCATCAAAACATTTAGAGACGTACACATATACACGACTATATAGTAAAAATGAAATCATCATAGGGGGTAAGTAGTAGGCTACTAAAAGTACTCATTTTTGCACAATGTCCCATTCTGCAAGTTCAAAATGTGTGAAGATCTGCAAGCTCACAATGCGTCACATCGTGACCACCCCACTGGTGTTGCCCGGACCTCAATGGCCTTTAATGTTTATGTTATAGGACAATGTTTGTGTTTACACACACCCTCAAATGCGGGTGCAGTACTTAGTTTAGACAGTTTTTGGTTTAGACCATAGTCATTAGTCCTACAACTACAACCTATCTCAAACCCTCACCCTAAACCTAACCTCCCACGGGGCAGCACACCTAAACCTAACCTTAACCCATGTCTAACCAATGACTAGTCTAAACCTAACCTCTCACGGGGCAGCACACCTAAACCTAACCTTAACCCATGTCTAACCAATGACTAGTCTAAACCTAACCTCCCACGGGGCAGCACACCTAAACCTAACCTTAACCCATGTCTAACCAATGACTAGTCTAAACCTAACCTCCCACGGGGCAGCACACCTAAACCTAACCTTAACCCATGTCTAACCAATGACTAGTCTAAACCTAACCTCCCACGGGGCAGCACACCTAAACCTAACCTTAACCCATGTCTAACCAATGACTAGTCTAAACCTAACCTCCCACGGGGCAGCACACCTAAACCTAACCTTAACCCATGTCTAACCAATGACTAGTCTAAACCTAACCTCCCACGGGGCAGCACACCTAAACCTAACCTTAACCCATGTCTAACCAATGACTAGTATAAACCTAACCTCCCACGGGGCAGCACACCTAAACCTAACCTTAACCCATGTCTAACCAATGACTAGTCTAAACCTAACCTCCCATGGGGCAGCACACCTAAACCTAACCTTAACCCATGTCTAACCAATGACTAGTCTAAACCTAACCTCCCACGGGGCAGCACACCTAAACCTAACCTTAACCCATGTCTAACCAATGACTAGTCTAAACCTAACCTCCCACGGGGCAGCACACCTAAACCTAACCTTAACCCATGTCTAACTAATGACTAGTCTAAACTAAGTATGCACCCCCCTCAATGCTGGACACATAGGAGGGGCTAGCGCCCCTCAAAACAATAGTTCAAAAAAGTGTTGCTCGGGTTCCCCCAGGGTACTATACATACTTGGCCCACACCCTTTTCTCCTCTACACTAAGGGTTCCATTTCCGTCACCGCTAAACCCCTTATCCCTAAACTTATTTTGGAAAACATTTTGAATAGTTAAACTAGCCAATCTACATTGACAAGTTGTGAGCTTGTAGACTGGCTATTTTAACTATTCAAAGATGTTTTGCAAAATAGTAAAAAAAAAAAAGGCAAATAATTTTAGGGATATGGGGTTTAGCGGTGGCGAAAATTGAGCTCTAAGGGCCCTACCTTGCGTGTGACGTGTCACCTTACCCATAATCGCTAAACGTGCCATAATTCTACTAGTTTGAAAAAAAAAAAAAAATAGCCAATCTACATTGACACGTTGGGAGCTTGTAGATTGGCTTTTTGAGCTATTTAAATCTTTTTCAGAATAGTAAAAAAAAATAAAAAAATATGACAGTCATGATTACCACCTGGCTTAATTCAATTCAGGCCCCCCTCCCCTTATAGGGTCACAGTAGCCTCGGAAACCCAGACGTTTTTATTTCCAGGGAGGAAATAAAAAGTATGGGTCCGAGTCCACTTCAATTCGGCATAGAGTAGCGCAAACGTCGCTCACTCTCTGCTGATTTCGGATTGTCTGCACCTTTGTTAAATTGACGCACACACGCACACATGTACACACACACACACACACACACACACTCCTCTCTCTCTCTGTCGCTCTAATTAATCAGTCTCATGTCGCGCAGCTGTGTCTCTAGATTCTCCCGGCGGATCCGGCCGGGAGCTGCCTATGCCATAGAAAGCATAGGTGGACACCAGGCTAGGGTTACAGTGACTGAGACTCAAATGTGTTACCGTTACCCATTAAATCAGTGGGTCTGCTCATGCAGGTCGGCTCAGGTCATGCCACTGTTTAGCTGCGCTGCACTGTTATGCTCAAAGTAGTTACCCTAAAGAATTCCGAGGCAACATGGCGGCATCCGGATTATTATTTCTATGTTTCGATTTCTACATGGATTTAGGATGAGGTCTGATGTGGCCATGCAAAATTATTGTGTCTGTAGTGTGGATTATGTTTTACAGCGACATTTTTCCCGAATGTCATGGCGTTCAGACGATGGGATGTTGTTGCTGGCTGCAATGCTGTCCCATTGGCCTAGAGGTCGGCTAGAGCATAGATATTAACTGGCACGAAGCTCCAGTGGAACACCCTCCATCTCTTCGCTGCACATTCACACGTTGTGAGCTTGTAGATCTGCTATTTTGGGCAGAATGTTTGCCTGATATCATGCATGATAACATACCTAGAATATATAGCTCTAGGTCTGATATGGCTCAATACCTTATAGGTCTGATATGGCTCAATACCTAACAGGGCTGATATGGCTCAATACCTTATAGGGCTGATATGGCTCAATAACTTACAGGGCTGATATGGCTCAATACCTTACATGGCTGATATGGCTCAATACCTTACAGGGCTGATATGGCTCAATATATATATATATAGGGCTGATATGGCTCAATACCTTACAGGGCTGATATGGCTCAATATATATATAGGGCTGATATGGCTCAATACCTTACAGGGCTGATATGGCTCAATACCTTACAGGGCTGATATGGCTCAATACCTTACAGGGCTGATATGGCTCAATACCTTACAGGGCTGATATGGCTCAATACCTTACAGGGCTGATATGGCTCAATACCTTATAGGGCTGATATGGCTCAATTAATACCTTTTATGCTAGCGGTGTCCTCCTGCTTTGCCTTTCCATCCATGCGAATGAATATGTCGCCCCGTGATAACACTGTTCAAAAACCATGCATGGACTCGGTAATCGCCAATCAGAGGCAATGATACTATTTAGGGAGCAGATGTCCTCAGACAGACCTCGCGTGCACGCCCGCGCACACACACGCACACACACATGCACACACACACACACACACACACACACACGCACGCACGCACGCACGCACGCACGCACGCACGCACGCACGCACGCACGCACGCACGCACGCACGCACGCACGCACACACACACACACACACGGTCATACAAAGACATGTGCACATATGGAGCAGCCTGCTTTGCTCTGCTAGAGCACGTTAGCTGCTACCTCACCAGATGCCTGCAGGATAATCTACGGTGCCACGGAGCGATGCACTGCCAGCCAGCCAGCCAGGCCAGGCCAGGGTGTGTGTGTGTGGTGTGTGTGCAGTGTGTGTGTGTGTGTGTGTGTGTGCGTGCGTGTGTGCACGTGCGTGTGTGCATGTCTGTGTGTGTCCGTGTGTGTGTTCTGTTCTGTGTTTGTTGCCAAAGTGTGGACTAAAAACGTTGGCACACACACAGCTTGTCGGCACTCGGAGCTTCACTTGGAGGTTCACGCTGCCTTCACCTCCGATCTCCTCTTACGCTCACTGCTGCTTTTTAAAGGCCCACTTCCTTACAGTGTCCTTCGCTCTCTCTGTCTCACTACTCTTCAGTGTCTGTCTGTGTTTAATCAACCTTCCTTCCACTCTTTCCCCTCGCCCCCCCCCCCCCGTCCCCCTTGTCTCTCTCTCTCTCTCCCTCCCCCTCTCGCTGGAAGTGTCCCCAACACCTGTGCCTCGCGTCCCCATATCGCCTCCTCGGTGCACATGGTGCCATGCCTTATAGTCTGCTGCCCCGGAAAACTCTCTCTGTCCCCATTGTCTATTTAGATTGCTTTAGATGGTGCTGATGATGGCAGATGCACTTTCTTTTAAAACAATACAGACGATGCTTATAGGTTTGCTCAGCTCCACATGCACACAAATGAAACACAGAAGAAAACCCAAACAAATAAATCAAACAAACGAAAAACATCCAAGAGTGCTATATTCACAAAACAAAGCCATTGTGTTAATTTAATAGGGGAACTGGCTGCTCTGGAATATCTTAATCCAATTAGACCCGAGGACGAATATCTGTGTCGCCTTATAGCTTTTAATCACTTTAAAGGACAACTTTAGTTTTTTTTCAACTAAGGTTCATGTTTTAGGTTGTTATTAGAGAAACTACAAGGTGAGTGTTAATTTTCTTTCATTTGCTGCTTTCTTTCGTTTTTGGGATTTTAGCAGTTTTTGACAGGGGGCGGAGACATTCGAGCATGGGGCTAAATATGTATTTCTTTACAAAATATTATGGCGATTTATTTTTGTATTATTTACTTTATTTATTATTTTAGTCCTAATAAACCCCAAGAAATTACATCTGACCACAAAAGATCACAGGATCTAGCTATTGAATGTGACAAACTGACATATTGAGCCTACACACAGTATAAGCCTTCCCCCAGCTACCTTCACATTCAATAGATCCTGTGATCTTCTGTGGCCAGATGTAATTTCCTGGGGTTTATTAGGACTATAGTAAATAATACAAAAATAAATCACCATAACATTTTGTAAAAATATACATATTTAGCCCCATGCTCGAATGCCCCCACCCCCCTGTCAAAAAGAGCTAAAATCCCTAAAACGAAAGAAAGCAGCAAATGAAAAAAAAAATAACACTTTTACTTTCTCTAATAACCTAAAACATGAACCTTGGTTGAAAAAAACTAAAGTTGTCCTTTAACCATGATTGTAAACTCTTATCTGTTGAAAAATAACAGATCTATACAAGCTTTGTAGCACGGCTGTGCCACGCTACGAGCTTGTAGATCTGCTATTTTTTGGAAATGTATGAAAACGTGTGTAAATGTTTGAATATATAGTCTTTCACAGCAAATGTTTTTAAAGCAAATATTTGCTTCTGGGGGGGGGGTCCCTGGAACAACATGCATTTCCATATGCATGCAGTTCGGTGGCCAATTACAGATAATTCTGGGGGTCCTTGACATGAAATAGTTTGAGAACCACTGACATAGAAACATACATTTTTTTCAGAAAACTGTCATGATTTAAAAATACATTTAGCAGAATCTGGTCTCAGTTCGTAAGCTCAAATTACTCACACGCCTATACGAGGAGCATTTTCACACACATGCTTACAGTACACAGGTATAAACTATACTGTATATCCAAGTCCTGCATGCACCTCACACACACACACACACACACACACACACACATCATATACATACTGTAGACACACTGTGAACGATAATGAATTATTTCTGTAACAAGCATGCAGATCTGACCCTTAATCACTCAACTCCCTCACTCACTCACTCCAGCAGCCCTGTACCACAATCTGACACACTACACATACTCTCTCCCTCCCTCCCTCCCTCTCTCTCCCTCCGTCCCTCCCTCTCTTCCTCCCTCCCCTTCTCTCCCTCTCTCTCTCCCTCTCTCATATTCTCTATGTATGCAAGTGAGTGAGCAATTGCATAATCACTAGTTCACCTCCTATAATCTGCATCAGATGCCTCGGCATGGACTTTACGGTACACGGGGTCCTATTGTCCTTGTTGTTGGCATGACAAATGGCGCCCTCGCTGAAGCGGCTCCCATGCAAAGATGCGTGAATGCTTTAGCCGAGGGGCCTAGCGTACACGTGTGTGTGTGTGTGTGTGTGTGTGTGTGTGTGTGTGTGTGTGTGTGTGTGTGTGTGTGTGTGTGTGTGTGTGTGTGTGTGTGTGTGTGTGTGTGTGTGTGTGTGTGTGTGTGTGTGTGTGTGTGTGTGTGTGTGTGTGTGTGTGTGTGTGTGTGTGTGTGTGTCTCATTGTGTGCCTCGACATAAGAAAAAGATGCGGCGTCTTGGAGCCGCTTGGTTGAATCTAATAAAAGGGGATCATTATCGGGCTCCGCTAACGAACCAGAGTTAATTAAACACAGATAGATCGCTGTTAATATGACAACAGTGATATTTTCTCCGATTGCCCGCAAAGCACTTATGCGCGCATTGATTGCTCTTGAAAGGACAACAAGCAGCAGAATAAATGACGGGGTGTATATGTCACCTGATAATAGCCTCTCGCTGGCCACGCACCATATCTTTTTCGGAGAGCCAATTGCATTACCCGGTGCTGTGGCCACTGACCCCCTTCTGTGTAGGTTGGGCCTCACGGAGAGCATGCTATAGTCAACCATCCTTGAAGAACACATCAAGACAAATGGCTTAGCTTACGGCAATAAGGAAGCTACGCCACGGTCATTTCTCAAACCTACCGCACGGTACATCGGTGCATTAAACATTTTGGAGGCTGTATATTATCCACATAAGATATCCTCATATCATGGGCCGGTTGATTTTATGTCATTGTGTAAAAGCAGTGCTCAGTTCATCAGAGACATTGGTGTCTGGGTACAGTCGACGGGTTCGGTATCACAAGATTGTTGAGGCTTTGAATAGACCGCGTTGAAGCGAATATATCAGTTTAAAAACAAAAACAACCCATGACTCATGAATGCTCCCATACCCTGGGGGGCGGCTGTGGCTCAGGAGGTAGAGAAGGTCGTGGGTTTGGCGGTTTGAATCTCGACTCCTCCTGTCCACATGTCGAAGTGTCCTTGGGCAAGACACTGAACCCTACATTGCCTCCAATGAGTCGGTCGGTGTGAGCTCGCCACCATTGTTGTGTGATTGTGGGAAGTGAGGACGCTGGCGTCGACTGTTCGCCGCTTCACCTCCCAATGTATGAATGAATGAACCATTGTAAAGCGCTTTGAGCACTTGGAAGAGCGCTATAAAAATGCAATTGATTATTACCCTCAAAGCATCTGACCCCAGTCTAGTGGTGGGAGGGAGGCTCAAAGGCTCAAAGAAAATGGTAAATATTGATTTTAACATTAGCGTTCATGATTCCTCAAATCACTTTTGAGTTGCGGATAAAAAAAAATATTAATACGAAAAACACACTAGCAGTGATTAAAGTGGTTCTATAAAACAAGGTTCTTATGATTTAAGGATTTTTTTTTGTATTCATATAAAATGCCAACTCAATTATCAAAGTCCTTGCTGCCAAGATTTATTCATATCGGGGACAAATTGCATTTAAAATAAATTATCACTTTTTTCCTATGTCAAAGATAGAGTACGGTCTGGGCACCGGACTGGTGATCCAGTCGCGGTGTACCGCGGGTTCGACTCCCGAACCCGACACGGCCTTTACCGCATGTCATCCCCCCATCTCTCTCCCGTTTCCTGTCAGCCTACTATCTGTCCCTTAAAAAATCAATAAAAGGCGTAAGCCGCAAAAAATATCTTAAAAAAAAAAAAGAAAAAAAAAAAAGATAGAGTTGTGAACGTCAGGGCTAACCATCGAGTTAGATAAATACAGACAGACAGATCTACTCCTAAAGTACTGCAGCCTTTCACATTCCAGCTCTGTGCGCACGCGCGCATTTGTGTGTGCTGTGTGTGTGTGCATGCGTGCGTGCGGTAGGTCTCCAAGCCAAAACATTTACAGTCGGCCCACGTCTCACGTCTCCGACCAGCCGACCTTTACTTCCTTAATTCTGAAAATTAAAGTGTTATGTTCATTTACTTTCCTCCTTTTCAGACTGCTTGAAGTGTTTCACAATTATAGGCCGCACAGGGGAAGACCGACCACGTTGATGGGGGGTTGGGGTTGGGGTTGGGGGGGGGGGGGGGGCAGGCCAAGTGGAACATGTAAAGGAATTGTACCGTCCCTCGGCTTAGATGGAGAAAAGCAAATCAAGTGGTATTCAGACTAATGCAATTTACCAAAAGCTCTTCAGGGGTACTTGACAAGATATATTAAACAAGGTGTCTGCATTTGTGGAAAACAAAAGGACATAATTGTGCCTTGTTGAAACCGAGAGTCCACTTTAATCCAGTCAATGCATGAGACTACATTTAAATTAGAATTCACTGACAGATAAATGGATATCTACAGTAGCCTACAAGGAGGGTGGGTTACGATAACACTGTAGCAAGTTAAAGATGATTTATTTTATATCAACATTTAAAAGTAATACAGTTGTATTATTTAATATCTCTGAATTAACGCCATCTGTCAAGGGTAAGGTCTGTGCTGTCTATTGTGTGATTTTGTTATTATTTGGGGGGGTTTAAACACTATGCTTATGACTTGATATATTTTGAGTGACATGGGTCTGGAGTTGGACTGACGCCCATAAAGTAGGCGGAGGTTACCGGCCTGTCAGGTAGACAGAGAGAGACAGCCAAACAAACAGGGAGTCTACGAGGGACCTGGACACGTTTGTTCTCAAAACATCTCTACTAAAGAAAGCTATAGCTACAACGAACGATTGCGCTCACCTTATGAGGAGGCTCGAGACATCCTGCAACGGGTGAGATCGTTCATCTTTTGCTTATTTATTTATTTCAACGTCCCGCGAGGATCCGAGGCTTCGTACTTCTTCGTTTGGAGTATATACATTGGATTACGCTCGCTGCTGGGACGGATTAAGTTTCTTTTTTCACCATTACTTTACTTTGGAGGGAGTTTAACGTTCGGGAAGGAACTCTGGGGGCAACAGACTTTTGTTGGAACCACGGAACTATACTAAAACAATAAAGCACAGGCGTGCGTGCGTGAGACACGCACACTCATTTCGGATCACTCATTCATTTAATTCATTCTACTCTGTTTGTATAACTGTTGATTCCATGATTACTAGATAAAAGGTTAACGTGAGTTTTGCTTCTGACTGTGTTTTCTGCTGCATTATTTTTGCATTCCACTTTATCAGTTGTGTCCTAAGAGGAGATCATTCACAACCCGTGATTTAAATAATTCGTAGCAGTGATAGTAATATCTGACCGTTACAACACGTTGACCGTTTTATTTAAGACATGGCATATTGAATGAATAGTGGCTAGAGAAATTAACATAGAGCATATATAGAGACAGCACCAGCTGGTGTGGCTAAACCCTAACCTAACCTCACAGGAAACCACGGGTGATTTGTATTTTGTAACCCGCAACAAGGATGATTTGTAACCCGCAGCACAGTTCGGACTAACGGGAGGTCTGACTTAAGGGCAGTCCCCCCCCATTCTGCTAGGAAACGGCAGAAGACTGGAGGCGTGCGATGAGAATGGAGCGGTTGAAGGTGTCAAAGGTGGTGCAGAGGTCAAGGAGGAGGAAGATGGAGAGAGGAGACCTGTTGGGACCTTTAGAAGAGCCGTTTATGTGTAGTGAATGGAACGGAAGCCGGACTGAAAGGGATTTGAGTCAGAGGCATTACTTTGTGAAGAATGGCGAGAGTGAGGTGAGACGTACAGGCCATAACTAGGGTGTGTGTGTGTGTGTGTGTGTGTGTGTGGGGGGGGGGGGGATTGGTTGAGGATGCAGGTTGGAGACTTTTATACCAGCGATTCTGGAGCATAGGTGAGACGATGCAGTATATTTCAGTGAAGGTGGTGGCTGGCTGATTTGGAGAGTTGAGGGCTGGCTGGTTTGGGATCATGGCTGTTGGCGGAAGAGGTGGCCAGCTCAGTGGGCATGTGTACTACATTTTATATTCAAGAAATGATAATCAATCACTTAATCAATCAATAAATCATACCGTATTTGCTGGTGATGGTGATGTTGGCTTTATAGGTTTGAGCTGATCATGGAGAAAAGGGACTTAGGGTTGTTGCTGCCAGATTGGATCATCAGTAGTGGAAAGTGTTGAGGGTGAATATTTAATATGGCTTCTAGAATGGTTTGCATAGCTCTGAGTGGGCAGTCAGACTATTTCTTTTGGCAAGCCGTTCAAGCTGGCAGCCCTTAAGATCTGATGATCCATCAGATGGACCAAAGCACACAAGCACAGACCAAGAGACAGCAGGTGTACTGAATGACAGAGAGTTGGCGGGTGGACACGCTGGGCTTTGATTTGCCAGCACAGGGACGTGATTGATAGAGGCAGGAGTCGGGATCAGATGACAATGATTGACAGCAGGATCAGCGAATGGAAAGGGTAAAGGCTGGGCCAGAGGCTGGTATAGAGGCTGGACCCAAATGATGATGATTGGCAGCAAAAGCATTAAGTGGAATGGTGAATGCCCTTGAAGGGAAAGGCTCGATCTCCGGCTTCTTCTGGCGTCATGTCAAAGTGTCCTTGAGCACTGAACACTACTGTTTTATGGGGGCAAAAACATAATGGCGTGGCCAAAATAGTGATGCCTGGCTGATGAACAAGTGGTTGATATATTATGAAGCCACCTCTCTCACAGTGCCTCAGCGTGCTGTTTGAGAAACAGTGGTCTACTCCATAGACATGTAGCTTGGAAAGGCTGGCATAGAATCTTCAGCGGGTTTGAGTAAAATGGTGATGCCACCCAGTCACTGAGTTTTATAGTTTTATTGAGGTTAGGTTTAGGTTTAGGCTTAGCTTAGTTTAGGGTTATAGGTTTAGGCTGTCAATCACAGCGACTGGCCAATCACAGCGCACCGTTAACTCAAACCCGCTGACGATTCCATGCTCGCCTGCCAGTAGCGCGTCCGGTACAGTTTTGGTGAGAAAAGCCATGCAAGTAAAGGTCCGTTCAGATGAGCAGCGTTTAGCGTGCCTAGTCATTCATTTTCAATGAGACCTGTGTTTTGGGGGGGGGGGTTCTGTACAGGTGGAGAAGTCAAGGGGCGACAACGCAAGCATATTTACGTGGGCGTGGTCCCCTGAAATTGTCGCACGCATGCTCGTTCCGTGCACACGCCCACTATAGTCACGACTGACTAGACCTGGATTCTGTTGAGTTTTTTATTATTTTTTTCTGCTTGCGCTTGCCCCTCAAGAGCAGACCTGGAGCAGACCTGTCTTTGATCCAGGCGACAACGTCTGCGTTAATTGATGCCTGTTTGAAAGTACCTTAACACTGCTAAGTAACTAACTCAGATATTAGTTCATCGACTGGCCAATTTTCTTTACGCGCAGTAACCAAAACGCACATGACCAGACATTATCCACATTAACCCCAGTCACGAGTAGCCTAGCCTGAGCTAACGTGTTATGTTTCTGGTCTAGAGGGGCGGGTCGCGGCTGAGATTTGCGCACGCCCTGATTGGATCTCATCGATCTGTCCGTCACCCCTGGCCCCTCCTCTCCCCCCTAGTGCAGCGCTACGTCACATCATTTGGAGCGACGCCCACCCGGAAGGGTGGACTCCCACTTTTAGACCAGAGCGGCCAATGCGTTCCTCCAGGCTTTCAATTTTTGCACCAACAAAAATGAAAGCCTGGTACCGAGGCTACAAGTAGCCAAACAATCCGAGTTCTCTGCCTACTTTATTATTTCTGGGGACATATCAATTCAGTTAATGTGATTGAACAACAGAGAACTTGGTGAAAATGTTACGCCATACAGATGTTGGCTGTACTGACAGTTTTACTATCCAGTATTACTATTACTATTTTAGTTTATATAGTCTTTGGAATGAAACTTAGTTTTAGTCATATTTTAGTCACCTGGAATGTTTTAGTGTTAGTCTAGTTTTAGTCGAGTAAATATCATAAGATTTTAGTCGACTAAAATGTATTTTGGGCGGGCCTTGATGCCGTCCTAAAGGCTCATTTTACACTTGTTGAAAATGGCCGATCTACAAGCTCACAACGCGTCGCAGCGTGACATGTTGTGAGCTTGTAGATCTGCTATTCCCAGCATGCAACCAAGTGTAGAATGACTTATGGATCTCTTGTCCACTAGTCCCTAACAACACTGTTACTATCGTATAAAGATAGGGAGACAAATCTAATCTCGAGGGGGAATCAGTGGAACATGGATGGTGACAAATAGATTTTCATAGTTTCATTTTCATAATCATGTTTACACAGTACGTGTCTGTAGTACAGTATAGAGAGCGTGCGCATAACACGATTGGGGAGATTCCCTTTCCTGCATCTCCCTGAATATTTTGTAATATACACATGGTGAATGTAGTGTGTGTGTGTGTGTGTGCGTGTGTGTGCGTGTGCGTGTGTGTGTGTGCGTGTGTGTGTGTGCGCGGGTGCGTGCACGTGCGTGGCACAAGGCCGTGTAAGGTATATGAAAATCTTATGCATTATTCAGATCTTCATTCATTCTTTTGGTGTATCTGTATAAAGTGAACCGATCAACTTTCAATTCCATCGCCGATGCATTTTTCCAGGCGAGATCCCAGCGGGATATCGTAGCAAGATTATTCAATCTAGTGGCATTCATTCAGAAGTGTGTAATTGAACTGCGGGGGTCCGAGCTGCCAAAGCCGGCGTGCTGAAAGCACTCTGCGCGTTAACGCTCGTCCCCCGCTCGCTCAGCGACCGTGGCAATGGACCTGGAGAACTTCAAGTAGAGCGTGACGTGTGATTCACATATTAATCCATTCTGACCTGAGATCAGATTCTAAAAAATGTCTTCTACATCCTGACCGTTTACCATTCTGACCTGAGATCAGATTCTAAAAAAAAATTCTTCTACATCCTGACAGTTTTCTGAAAAAGCTATGTTTCTATGTCAGTCGTTCTTCGATTTTTTTCAAAAATAGCAGACCTACAAGCTCGTAGCGCGCCACTCGGTGGCGCGCTATGAGCTTGTAGGTCTGCTTTTTTTCAATAGCTAAAGCATAACATGATGCTAACACCAAAAGGGGTTCCCGCCGAGCTCCACCTGAGATTCTATACAAAATGTCTTCTATAAATCATGACAGTTTTCTTTAAAAAAAATAAGAAAACCTATATGTTTCTATGTCAGTGGTCCTCAACCTATTTCATGTCGAGGACCCCCAGAATGATGTGTAATTGGCCGCGGACCCCCATCTGAAAATATGTAGTTCCAGGCCCAGAAGCAAAGATTTTAGTTAAACCGTTCGCTCTGAAAGAATATGTACGTATTCAAAGATTTGCCCCACATTTTATCAATTTCTTTTCAAAAGAAATAGCAGAGCACAGAGTGCCGCGCTATGAGCTTGTAGATCTGCTATTTTTCAATAGCTAAAGTATAACATAATGCTTTTAAACACCAACAAAAGGGGTTCCCGTCCTGTATGGGTTAAATCTCACACTGCAACCACACATTTATTTATATGGGCCCCCTCTCTCCTGTCACTCAGAAATTAGGGTGAGAGTGGGTGGCAGGAGAGAGAGGGTGTATATATATATATATATATATATATATATATATATATATATATATATATATATATATATATATATATATATATATATATATAATATTTACAAGGTCCCCATCTGGATGCAGATATAGCCTGTTCTATTAAAAATGAACAGAACAGATTCACAAGCGTTCACCCACCACCATGCCTCCCCGAGGCAATGTAATCACTTTGGATATTGCATTTATTCTTTTCTTTCTTTTTTTCACTCCTCTCCTCTCCTGTCCGCCTCTCTGTCTCTCTGTCTCTCTCTCTCTCTCTCTCTCTCTCTCTCTCTCTCTCTCTCTCTCTCTCTCTCTCTCTCTCTCTCTCTCTCTTCCTCTGCCTACACACAGATTTCTACCTTCTTCCACACTTTTCCATTTTCATTTGGACCTCTAAATGGTATTTCTTTCCCCGGAATTAGATGCTAGGCCCCGGCTGTCCCATATTATTTAAAACCACAAGTGAGGACATCGGCTACGACCTAGATTCTCTCTCTCTCTCTCTCTCCCCCCCCCCCCCCCCCCCCCCCCCCCCCCCCCAACTGTCTCTCCTTCCTTCTCTTCCTCTCTCCCCCCCCCCCCCCCCCCCCTCCTATCCAACCCCGCCTATCTCTGGCATTAAATCAAATGGAGCACATTAAAAGTGGCACGCTGCACGGCAGACAATGGCTTTTATGATTGCCTGCCGTGTGCGGCCCGGGTTGTGGTGCACGGTCCCATAAAATGATGCCATTTGTATCACCTCATTTCATAAGGCCTTATACCACACAGTGGTACCCACAGACATGTATCACCTCATTTCATAAGGCCTTATACCACACAGTGGTACCCACAGACATGTATCACCTCATTTCATAAGGCCTTATACCACACAGTGGTACCCACAGACATGTATCACCTCATTTCATAAGGCCTTATACCACACAGTGGTACCCACAGACATGTATCACCTCATTTCATAAGGCCTTATACCACACAGTGGTACCCACAGACATGTATCACCTCATTTCATAAGGCCTTATACCACACAGTGGTACCCACAGACATGTATCACCTCATTTCATAAGGCCTTATACCACACAGTGGTACCCACAGACATGTATCACCTCATTTCATAAGGCCTTATACCACACAGTGGTACCCACAGACATGTATCACCTCATTTCATAAGGCCTTATACCACACAGTGGTACCCACAGACATGTATCACCTCATTTCATAAGGCCTTATACCACACAGTGGTACCCACAGACATGTATCACCTCATTTCATAAGGCCTTATACCACACAGTGGTACCCACAGACATGTATCACCTCATTTCATAAGGCCTTATACCACACAGTGGTACCCACAGACATGTATCACCTCATTTCATAAGGCCTTATACCACACAGTGGTACCCACAGACATGTATCACCTCATTTCATAAGGCCTTATACCACACAGTGGTACCCACAGACATGTATCACCTCATTTCATAAGGCCTTATACCACACAGTGGTACCCACAGACATGTATCACCTCATTTCATAAGGCCTTATACCACACAGTGGTACCCACAGACATGTATCACCTCATTTCATAAGGCCTTATACCACACAGTGGTACCCACAGACATGTATCACCTCATTTCATAAGGCCTTATACCACACAGTGGTACCCACAGACATGTATCACCTCATTTCATAAGGCCTTATACCACACAGTGGTACCCACAGACATGTATCACCTCATTTCATAAGGCCTTATACCACACAGTGGTACCCACAGACATGTATCACCTCATTTCATAAGGCCTTATACCACACAGTGGTACCCACAGACACCTCATTTCATAAGGCCTTATACCACACAGTGGTACCCACAGACATGTATCACCTCATTTCATAAGGCCTTATACCACACAGTGGTACCCACAGACATGTATCACCTCATTTCATAAGGCCTTATACCACACAGTGGTACCCACAGACATGTATCACCTCATTTCATAAGGCCTTATACCACACAGTGGTACCCACAGACATGTATCACCTCATTTCATAAGGCCTTATACCACACAGTGGTACCCACAGACATGTATCACCTCATTTCATAAGGCCTTATACCACACAGTGGTACCCACAGACATGTATCACCTCATTTCATAAGGCCTTATACCACACAGTGGTACCCACAGACATGTATCACCTCATTTCATAAGGCCTTATACCACACAGTGGTACCCACAGACATGTATCACCTCATTTCATAAGGCCTTATACCACACAGTGGTACCCACAGACATGTATCACCTCATTTCATAAGGCCTTATACCACACAGTGGTACCCACAGACATGTATCACCTCATTTCATAAGGCCTTATACCACACAGTGGTACCCACAGACATGTATCACCTCATTTCATAAGGCCTTATACCACACAGTGGTACCCACAGACATGTATCACCTCATTTCATAAGGCCTTATACCACACAGTGGTACCCACAGACATGTATCACCTCATTTCATAAGGCCTTATACCACACAGTGGTACCCACAGACATGTATCACCTCATTTCATAAGGCCTTATACCACACAGTGGTACCCACAGACATGTATCACCTCATTTCATAAGGCCTTATACCACACAGTGGTACCCACAGACATGTATCACCTCATTTCATAAGGCCTTATACCACACAGTGGTACCCACAGACATGTATCACCTCATTTCATAAGGCCTTATACCACACAGTGGTACCCACAGACATGTATCACCTCATTTCATAAGGCCTTATACCACACAGTGGTACCCACAGACATGTATCACCTCATTTCATAAGGCCTTATACCACACAGTGGTACCCACAGACATGTATCACCTCATTTCATAAGGCCTTATACCACACAGTGGTACCCACAGACATGTATCACCTCATTTCATAAGGCCTTATACCACACAGTGGTACCCACAGACATGTATCACCTCATTTCATAAGGCCTTATACCACACAGTGGTACCCACAGACATGTATCACCTCATTTCATAAGGCCTTATACCACACAGTGGTACCCACAGACATGTATCACCTCATTTCATAAGGCCTTATACCACACAGTGGTACCCACAGACATGTATCACCTCATTTCATAAGGCCTTATACCACACAGTGGTACCCACAGACACCTCATTTCATAAGGCCTTATACCACACAGTGGTACCCACAGACATGTATCACCTCATTTCATAAGGCCTTATACCACACAGTGGTACCCACAGACATGTATCACCTCATTTCATAAGGCCTTATACCACACAGTGGTACCCACAGACATGTATCACCTCATTTCATAAGGCCTTATACCACACAGTGGTACCCACAGACATGTATCACCTCATTTCATAAGGCCTTATACCACACAGTGGTACCCACAGACATGTATCACCTCATTTCATAAGGCCTTATACCACACAGTGGTACCCACAGACATGTATCACCTCATTTCATAAGGCCTTATACCACACAGTGGTACCCACAGACATGTATCACCTCATTTCATAAGGCCTTATACCACACAGTGGTACCCACAGACATGTATCACCTCATTTCATAAGGCCTTATACCACACAGTGGTACCCACAGACATGTATCACCTCATTTCATAAGGCCTTATACCACACAGTGGTACCCACAGACATGTATCACCTCATTTCATAAGGCCTTATACCACACAGTGGTACCCACAGACATGGGGGGGGGGGGGGGGGAGAGGGGAGAGGGAGAGAGGAGAGGGGGAGAGAGAGGGGTAGAGGGAGAGAGGGAGAGGGCGAGGGAGAGAGAGGTGAGATGGAGAGAGGGAGAGAGAGGGGGAGAGAGAGGGGTAGAGGGAGAGAGGGGTAGAGGGAGAGAGGGGTAGAGGGAGCGAGGGAGAGGGAGAGAGAGGTGAGATGGAGAGAGAGGGGGAGAGAGAGGGAGAGAGAGGGAGAGAGAGAGGTGAGATGGAGAGAGAGGGGTAGAGGGGTAGAGGGGTAGAGAGAGAGAGAGAGAGAGAGAGAGAGAGAGAGGGAGAGAGGGAGAGGTGAGATGGAGAGAGAGAGAGAGGGAGAGGTGAGATGGAGAGAGAGGGGTAGAGGGAGAGAGGGAGAGGGGGGGAGGGAGAAAGGGAGAGAGAGAGGAAAAGAGGGGGAGAGGGAGAGAGTGGGCACAGAATAAATGAGAACACAGGTAACGGGGGCTGATCTGATGGTTTCGGGGAGATGAGAGAGAGAGAGGGAGAGAGGGAGAGAGAGAGAGAGAGGGAGAGATCATGAGAAAACAAAGAAAGAGGACCGTTCATGGAATGCAATAATGTATGAGAATGAATGGAGATGGAGAGAGAAATGAAACGAGGCCAAATAGAGTTTCAAGAGAGCGAGAGAGATAAAAGGTTGGCGCCATGATGTGGCATTTTGGGTGAAATGAAGGTAAAAAATGAGAGAGAGAGAGAGAGAGAGAGAGAGAGAGATTGTAAGAGGGGGCCGAGCCGAGAGAACTGAGGAGCAAAGAGAGGAGAGTGATAGTGAAGAAAGAAAGGGGTTGGTGAATGGAGGCTTTAACCTATTTTGGGCAGGCACCCCTTTTTTGTGTTAGCATCATGTTATGCTTTATACCTATTTAAAAATAGCAGATCTACAAGCTCATAGCGCACCACCGAGTGGCGCGCTACAAGCTTGTAGGTCTGATATTTTTGAAAAATCGAAGAACGACTGACGTAGAAACATAGCTTTTTCAGAAAACTGTCAGGATGTAGAAGAACATTTATAGAATCTGATCTCAGGTCAGAATGGGTTAAGAAAAGTAGGGGAATGGGTCTGAGCTGGAGGAAGAAAGGGAACGGAGGACAAAATGGGGATAGATGTTCTGTAGAAATGGCTGCAGTGCATGGGAGCGAAGTGGAGGGAGGAGGAGGAGGAGGTGTGAAAAATAAATTGGCTTGTGGATGGGCATGGCGGAGAAAGAGGATGGGGGGGGGGGATTTGTTTGAGATGTGATTGAGATGGGACCATTAGTCCATTTTGGGCGGGACCCCCTTTTGGTGTTTCAAGCATTGTTACAATTTAGCTATTGAAAAATAGCAGATCTACAAGCTCATATACAGTAGCGCGGCACCGAGTGCTATGACCTGGTATAGGTCTGCTATTTTTTTTTTTATCGTGAAATATATAATTATTTCAGAGCGAACGTTTTTTAACTCAAATCTTTGCTTCATGGGGAGGTCCCCTGTAACAACATATTTTCAGATGGGGGGGGTCGGCGGCCAATTACATATCATTTTTGGGGTCCTTGACATGAAATATTGAGCACCACTCTCTCTCTCTCTCATTAGCAGGCAACAGTGCAGCACTATCACTATCTCAGTTTCTGGCACAACAGCGCCCCTACTGGTACTAATAGTCATATACTGGTGCTCATTAACCAACACATGGGTACATGGGTGAACACAGGCATAGGTGAACACGGACATTGCTGTTCCTTGGAGTGGTTGCACCACTCAAAAATAAGGTATTTCAGAAAACTGTCAGGATTTCGAAGATTTTCTTTTTTTTCTTTTCGACGTCAGGCCTAAATGTGTTAGTCCAGGAAGCCCAGACTGTATTCAGATGACAAGAAGATGCTGTGCGGAACAAATATAAGGATTTAGAGCAATGAGCGATGCGTGGCGCGATTGAAAGAGAGAGAGGGAGGGTGGGCAGAGAGAGGTGGGCAGGAACAATGGGTGTGATGATGACTATGATGATGATGATGATGATGAATGGGGGGTAGATCTCCCTTCCCACCCTCCCCCATTAGTGCGGTGAGCTGCATATTGGGCTTATTAAATTCTAATCGTCCGTAATGGCCGCTCAGGATCTTCTCTGAAGCGCCACGTGACAATAGTGTGAGAGTGAGCGGAGGTATTTGTTCTTCGCTAATTGGAAACTGCTCGGCTCCCTTAAGTGATCTGCTGTTTGCTATATAATACCAGGAACAACTGATGAACAAAGAGATACACAACACAACAGAACGTTAAAAACAGCGTTGCGTGATGGACACATGCACTAGAGAGAGAGAGAGAGGGAGAGAGACTGACTGACTGCGAGAGAGAGAAAGCACCTTGGGGGTGTTTACTGGTGAGAAGGAATATTATGAAAAATCAATGAGAACATTAATGAGAACGTTATTTAGAAAGTTGTCAAACACACCGGCGGTGGGCTTGTTTACCACGCTGGATCCACACGCGTACCGGCAGGAAAAACAACGAAAGGAAAGGCGTCGTTGTCACGACGACTGCATTCATTGATGTCCCTCAAGCCCCGCATGTCACATGATGTTGTGTATACGTTGGTTTTCCCCTTCTATAGCATGCTGGGGGGAAAAACACATTAATAGTTCATCCTGCAACATGTCTCAACACGTCTCGTCAACACTTCTCATCGTCATCGGAGGCATAATTAATAACGTGGTGTCGGAAATTATGTAAGGACTCGGCGAAGACAGAAGGTTGGGAGTGCATTTCGGAGATGCCACTCGGGACGACGGCGTACAGCTGTACATATTCTGTGAGCCTGTCTCGTCGAGCTGCAGAGAGTGCCTATGGAGTGTCGCAGTCCCGCCCCCCTGTCATGACGACGCCAGGCCCAGGAAATGAATCCCAATGCATTTGTCCCCATAGACATTTCAAAAGGTATTTATTTAAAGACGGTTACGCCGCGGACAAAGCCAACTCGAGTCGTGACAACTCATGACAACAAACACAATATTTTGGACCAATCAAACAATTGCAAAGAAGAAAAACAACAAAAAAAGTGTTGTAACCTGCCGTTTTTTTCTACTTTCTAATTCTATGTTTGGCCCGAAATATTGTGTTTGTTGTCATGATTTGTCACGACAAGAGTTGGCTTTGTCCGCGGCGTAAATGTCTTTAAATAAATACTTTGTGAAAAGTCTGAGGAAAATGAACGGAGAATCATTTCCTGGGCCCTGGTAGGGGGCGGGACTGCGACGCTGGACTACCATTGGATTTTTTGGAATTTGAGAAAAATAGCAGACCTACAAGCTCATACGAGCTTGTAGGTCTGCTATTTTTGAAAAAAGCTTGAAAGAGTGGCGCAAATCGTTGAATTTGGTCAAAACCAGATGAAGAGCAATGGCTGGAAACGTCGTCAATACATATACATATAAGTGCTGTGCGTATTTTACTATAGTTTCTATATGAAAGCAGGGAATCATAGCTTCAAATTGACATTGGTTGTTCAGTTTGACCCACCAGTTTTGGAGATATGGCTTATAGAGTATAATGTCTTGCAGAAGGTGCCGTGTCATTAGTCAGAAGGTTCGTTGTTCCGAAATTACTATCCCTATCTCTAACCCTAACCTAAACCTAACCGCAAGCACGGGAGCAAACCTAAACCTAACCGCAAGCACGGGAGCGGTGCATGTTCGGACTAACGGGACTTCGGATCTATGGGAAGGTCCCTTGCAGAAAACAGCGAGTTGAGAAAACAGGCTTGAAAGGTTCACTTCTGTGGTCTCTAACATTACACCTAGCTACATGTTTAAAGGACCACTTCACCACTTTTCAACCTATAATAGGTTATCACTAATAATCATGAAAAAATGGCACAATTTTTTTCTACTCGGTCTGTGTCTCATAGAAGGGATGTGGGCAGTTCAGAAACCTTCTTCCAGTGACATCATCGATGGGGAATACAAGCTAATAAAAACTGAAGGCTTTCTAGTCCTGAAAAGTTGCAATGCGAAAATGGAAGCCATCGTTCTCACTACAATGAAAATCTAAGCATTTTTGCAAAATAAATCTTGTTTAAAAAATAATCTGCCTAATGATGATGTCACTGGAAGATTTTTTCTAAACTGCCCACAGCCCTCATATGAGACACAGACTGAGTAGAAAAGAATCGTGCCATTTTATCATGATTATTAGTGAGGACCTATTATATGAAGATAGGTTGAAAAGTGCTGAAGTGGTGGTCCTTTAAGCATTTTTTTCATATTTACATTTCAGCTCTGACACTTATTTCAGACATGCTATGTGAAGAATCTGCCTGTGCTATTCTCCTCTGGTGAAAAGCTGGAATTTGCGCGATGGCAGGCTCAGTCAAATCAGGTCTCACACACATATATATATATATATATATATATATATAAAGATTTGTTTGGTCTTGAAATGACCTAACCTGACGCTGCCAGATGAGGGCGGTATTGGGTAACCATGTTTCCCAACACAGCAATCATCTGGGATCTCTCAGGCAGTTGAGCTGACAAAAATCCGTTCCGTACCGGACCAATCAGCGTGAGCTAAGGGCGGGATATGTGCGAAACCGGACGTGAAGCTATATAGACACGTCAATATGATTGGTTGTGTTTGCACGCCCACACGGTGATAGACAGACGGTCCCATCCAATCATCTACCAAGTATCTTGAAAAAAAGGAACAGCCCCGTCATCGAATTTGCTTCCGCGATCCCAGATCCCAATAAGCTGTGAAACAAATTTGTGTAGCAAGCTTCTTGGATCTGGCAGCGTCAGGTTAGAAATGACCTACAGACCAGACTCAAACTGGCTGCTGTGATTCCCCTAGTGAGCTTTAAAAGGATTGCCATGGGCACACTTCCCATACACTGCATCTGCTTTGACGTATAGCAAATGTGCTCTTGGTTCTTAGTTTACCAGCACATTCCGTTGCTTAATATAGTTTTTATTTATTAGTCTTTCCTGGTTGCGTTATTAGATGTTCCTGTTCTCCCTTTGATCTTCTTCGGTAGTGGGTTCTGCATTTATGATCTTCTTCGGTAGTGTGTTCTGTATTTATGAGCATTGTATGTCTGTCCTGTTTTTTTGTAGTGTATTCATTGTTACTGGCAGAGCTGTGTCACTTATTTTGCCTCTTCTCTTGACCAGTCCACTCTGTGTAAAAGAGACTTCAGTCTCAATGTGGTTTTTACTGGTTAAAACCCATTCTGAACGGGAACCCATTTTGGTGTTGGCATCATGTCGTGCTTTAGCTATTGAAAAAAATAGCAGATCTACAAGCTCATAGCGCGCCACCGAGTGGCGCGCTACGAGCTTGTAGGTCTGCTATTTTTGAAAAATCGAAGAGCGACTGATATAGAAGACATTTTTAGAATCTGATCTCAGGTCAAAATGGGTTAAATAAATAAAAAATAAATAAAATGTGGGGCTTTTTATGCCTTTATTGATAGGGTACAGTAACTAGACAGGAAAGGGGGGGGGGGGGGGGGGAGATGGGGAGTGACACGCGGCAAAGGCCGTCAGGCTCGGGAGTCGAACCCGCGGCCGTCCGTCCGTCCGTCCGTCCGTCCGTCCGTCCGGCTGGCTGGGCAGCCTATCGGTGCCCAGACGGTTGAGCTAACCGTCCGGGGAGAGCGTCCATAGTATTGAGGGAGGGTTAGCAATAAAGAAAATGTGCACAACGGCTGACAAAAGCGCCAATTTGTTTCCCCACATGCTCTGTATCACCATACGGTTCATTCTGGAAACGGGGCCACGTCCAATTCAGTAGCTTAATGCCATTCTCTGACCTGAGATCAGATTCTAAAGATGTCTGTTTGAAAATGACAGTTTTCTGAAAAAAGCTATGTTTCTATGTTTGTCGTTCTTCGATTTTTCAAAAAATAGCAGACCTACAAGCTCGTGGCGCGCTATGAGCTTGTAGATCTGCTATATTTAAATAGCTAAAGCATAACGTAATGCTAACACCAAAAGGGGTTCCCGCCTAAAATGGGTTAATGCCATGCAGTTATTGCCAGTTCTAGGGGTTTTTCATGATTCTGAATCCATTGCGAGCAATTATTTTGCACGAAAAACAATCCTTCGGTTTAAAAACAGTCATCACAAATGCAATGAGGTCATCTGATTTGGGCACATTTGGCCAAGACAAGTGGCCGAATATGGCCAAATTTTGAAAAGGAGTGTTTTTTCGTGCAAAAACTAATGCTTGGAATGGACTCATGGAATCATTAAAACCCCCTATAGTTTGACATGTCACATGCTACTTAAAGGGACACTTTACCCTTTTTGCAAAAAAAGATATGTTAATGACGTTTAGAAGCTTTAGAACACTTTCCGGGGGGTCTTTATGTATGCAATATGTGGTTTTAGATATTTTAGATTGTAGCAGTGAGCACAGTGTCTCTGATGTCATGGACACTGGTCTCACTACCTTCCTGGACTACAATTCCCATAATTCTTTGGTGCACTGCTCCTCCTTGTGGATAGGGGGAGAGCTGTCTTACTGAGACAAAATGCAGTCCAGGAAGGAAGTGAGCCAGTGTCCATGACATCAGAGACACCGGGCTCACTGCTACAATCTAAAATATCTAAAACCACATATTACATACATAAAGACCCCCAGGAAAGTGTTCTAAAGCTTCTAAACGTCATTAACATATATTGTTTTGCAAAAAGGGTGAAGTGTCCCTTTAAAGCATAATGACATTTTATAAATGTTGCCTTTATATACAGTAGGTTGTTAATGGTATGGTCAATTATAACTGGCATTAAGCTATACTGAATTGGACGTGGCCCCCATGTGGGAAAGAAATTGTTGCTTTTTGTCATAGCCGTGTCCACATTTCTCTAAAATATGGCCCTCAGCTCCCTCACTATAGCTTTTACAGCAACAGTCTTCATTTTATACCGTGTTCAGGATTTGATTGACCCCCCCCCCCCCCCCACCCCCTCCTCTCCATCTCATATGTCCTTGCAGTGTCCTTACACACAGCATGCCTCAGAAAGCTATTAACCCATTTAGACCGGATGTCGACAAAAAAAGTCTTCTACATTCTGACAGTTTTCTGAAATACCTACAGTATGTCTCTCTGTATCAGTGGTGCTCCATATTTCATGTCAAGGACCCCAAAAATGTTATGTAATTGGCCACCGACCCCCACCTGAAAATATGTTGTTCCAGGGACGCCCCCGGAAGCAAAGATTTGAGTTAAAAAGTTCGCTCTGAAAGAATATATATTCAAAGATTTGCGCCACATTTTCACGATTTTTCAAAAATAGCAGACCTACAAGCTCATAGCGCGGCACTCGGTGCCGCGCTATGAGCTTGTAGATCTGCTATTTTTCAACAGCTAAAGCGTAACATAATGCTTAAAACACCAACGGGGTGTTCCCGCCCAGAATGGATTAAAGAGTTCTTTACGCGTTGCCTGTGCCTCCGCTTCTCCTTGTCTTTCTCCTTTCTTTTCATCCCTACGGCAATCTGAGCCGAGGAATCGACCAGAAGGTGCAAAGAGGTGCAAAAAGCTTCCACCGCGTTTCCATATGGCCTTGCTTCCGCTGGGGCCGTGTGTGCACGCACGCACACACGCACCCACACACGCACGCACGCAAGTTGGCATGCACACACAGTCACATGCACACACACAGATTATTGAAAACCTGTAACACTTCATTTGATGGAGAATCAGCTCAATTGATATGATACGTTAGTTAGTTAGTTTCATTTATTGTCCACGTGTGGGAATTTGTCTTCGGTCTCAACAGTAAAAAACAAACAGTTACAACAACAGCAACAACACTTAACACAATTATTTTGTGGCAAAAAAGTGCAAACACATTGGAAAAACAACAAATCTAGCGAGACATGGTATCATTTAGTGCCTCAATGGCATTTGGTATGAAGGATTTTTTTTTAATGTTACGGTTATAGTACTTTATTGTCTGTTTGTACTGAAATTTGTTTTGCGATCCAGTGGCCTTGTATGCAACACATAGACACACATTTGACATAACACAGGACAAAAACAATAAACTACAGTTACATACATAGAGACATACAGTATGGGCAGAGAGCAATGTCCACAGCTCAGTCTAGTCCTGACCAAAAACCTGATTAAGCCTCAGAGTCGACTGATGGACAAAAGACCTCTTCAGTCTGACCTTATTGTATGCTGGAACACCATATCTCCTTCCTGAAGGCAGCAACCTATACTCTCCATGCAAAACATGGCTAGTATATTAGAGGTGATATTCCTTGCTAACCTAACCTTAGGATGCTGTTATCATACGTGGATGTATAGTGGATGAATTGTCACAGTTATCACGGTTTAACGTTTAAAGTAAAACAATTGGGTGAAATTAGTTTCTGTGCATAGTTCCCATTTTGGGCGCAAGGAGTAAGAGGCAGTAAAAACAGAACGTTTGAGCAAAGCTTTGACCACAAAACGCACAAGTAACGGGTTTCTCCTCACATCAGATATTGACAAGCCTTTGCTACAATTTTTTTTTTCAAGGTCCAACAAAGAATATATGTACATATATAAATGGTGCTAAACACCTTATCCCTAAACTTTGCCTTTTTTACTTAACATTACATATTGACATTGTTCAACTATAGCCGACCTACAGCAACACATTGTGAGCTTGTAGATCAGAATAGTAAATAAAATAAATAAAGGCAATGAAGTTTGGGGATAAGGGCTTTAGCGCTGACGAACATGGGGCCCATAGAACCTGCTACAGTATATGGGACACCAGATCTATCAAGTATTTTTGGATTATTATGACTAAAGGGCCTTGCAAACGGGAAGCGAGGAACGGAGGCGTTGTTGCCTGGATCAACACAGGTCTGCTACAGGTCTGCTCTAGAGGGTCTGGATCAATGACGGGTCTCCTCCAGGTCTGCTCCAGAGGGTCTAGATCAACGTCAGGTCTCCTCCAGGTCTGCTCTAGAGGGTCTGGATCAACCACGGGTCTCCTCCAGGTCTGCTCAAGAGGGTCTAGATCAACGTCAGGTCTCCTCCAGGTCTGCTCAAGAGGGTCTAGATCAACGTCAGGTCTCCTCCAGGTCTGCTCTAGAGGGTCTGGATCAACGACGGGTCTCCTCCAGGTCTGCTCCAGAGGGGCGCAACAACGCAAGCGTAAACAAAGCTAAACCAAATCCAGGTCTGGTGAGTCGCGGGTGTGTGCACAAAGCGAGCATGCGCGCAACAAATTCACGTGAATACGCTTGCGTTGTAGCTCCGCGCAAAAACGCAGGTCTCATTTGAAATTAACTATAGGCGCGTTATATCGCTTCACGTATATATTATTAATACTGTTCAGAACACACCTCTGCTCTGCGTTTTAATCTAGGGTGATAAAAAATTACATTTACAACTCCCCTTGCTCTGTTCAAAGTATAAACCCCTCCATTAATTTAAACTTGCCCGCCGCTCAACTTGTTTTATTTGGAGAGCAATCTAGCTCCAACGAAACATTTTTTTTTTTTAACTCCTTTGGCAGCCGACAAGTCAATCATTGCAGTCAGTTGAAAGTGTTCATTCCCCGTGGATTGGTGACAAATATCTTTTCTCGGAGTCCCATTAGAAATAAACTAGAGTGCTTTTGGCCCCGTCCCCAATGTGGTGGTGACTTGTCCCTGTGGTACCTTTTTAACCCATTTAGACCTGAGTTAAAAAAAACGTTCGCTCTGAAAGAATATATACATTCAAAGATTTGCGCCACATGTTCACAATTTTTCAAAAAATAGCAGACCCACAAGCTCAAAGTCTACACAAAGCTTGTAGATTTTTCAACAGCTAAAAGTACAACATAACATACATAATGCTTAAAACACTGGGTTTCCCCGCCCAGAAAGGATTAAAAGCTCCCGTGTTATTGCCATATTGTCGGGCATATCAAAGCCCGGGCCAACAGGTATACTGACAGGCTGTTAGGAGGGAATACAGGAAGAGAGACGTCCCACTGTGATTTGTCACACATATACTGTACCTTTTATTTTTTCTAGGGTACTGGGTTAGGAGAAGAGAGTCAAAATGTGCAGGCGAAAGATTTGATGAGCTGTTTTGCATAATATATCTTCACTTGGTGCAGAAACCTTGTTATGTCCAAAACGATTCATACTTTTTCAGGGAGGAATGGAGGAAATACAGTTAACCCATTTTGCGCGGGAACCCATTTTGGTGTTATGCATTATGTTATGTTTTAGCTATTAAAATAGCAGACCTACAAGCTCATAGCGCGCCACCGAGTGGCGCGCTACGAGCTTGTAGGTCTGCTATGCATTTTTTTTAAATCTAAGAGCGACTGACATAGAAGACATTTTTAGAATCTGATCTCAGGTCAGACTGGAAACTGTCAGGATGTAGAAGACATTTTTACAATCTGATCTCAGGTCAGAATGAGTTAATACTTATAGTCACAACGCTCCTGTTAAACATTTCCATTTACCATTTTGCGCATGTTATTATACATTGCATATCGTATATAGGCGGAGAGAGTGTCCATTTTTTAATTGCCAATTTTAGAATCTGCTGTTTATGCTACTTTTTACCGACTCACACTGTACGTATACTGTAGTAACATAAAAGTGTAAAAGTATTAAATAACTTCAGTTCCAGTTCATTTTTTTATTTTTAGGATTTTGGACACGTAACATAGTACAGTAGTACATTTCATAATGCTTTGGCAGCTGCCACTGTCTGCAGCATTGTCCAATGTCCGAAAAAGGGCTACAGGGACAAACAGGGGCTTTTCACGTACGCACGCACGCACGTACGCAGAGTGTACAGTATACACACACATACAGTACAGTACACACATACACATGCATCTGCCAAGATGGCAAAAGGTCATACATTATGGAAGAAAAATAAATCACACCTGTGTGAAGTGAGGGGCACCCCTATCATCGTCCTCACTTTTGTCTTCAATGCTTGTCTTTCCACACGTTTGTCTTCGATGTTTGTGTGTGCACACACCCCCAAAGCTGGACATAGGAGAGGCTAGCACCCCTAACAAAAAAATCACACCTATGTGAAGTGAGGGGCGCTCTTATCACCATGCATCATCTCATTCCGGCCAGTCACAATTTGTGTCGTCACTTTCATCTCCAGTGTTTGTGTTTACACAAACACTCAAAGTTGGCCATTCATTCATTGTCGCCGGGCATTCAATGTTTGTTTAAACACAATGTCTGTGTTTAGACAAACCCTCAAAGCTGGACATAGCCCCTCAAAAATGAAACTATTAGATACAATGTATACAGGGAGAGGGAAGTCTGGAGCTCTCTGATGGTGGAGCTGTTGCCCCTGTGACCCGACTACGGATAAGCGGTTGAAGATGGATGGATATACAATGTACAGTAAAATGTTGCATATTGTATATATTGTCTATACAGTGTGATGGTTTACATGCTCAGGGGAGTATAATGTGTGCATTACGGAGGAGAGTGAATCCGAGAGAGAGAGAGAGAGGGAGGCGTGATGTGGAGGAAATGCAGTTTAGCCCATTTTGGTGCGGGGACCCCTTTTGGTGTTTCAAGTATTCTGTTATACTGTAGCTATTGGAAAATAGCAGATCTACAAGTTCACAGCGCGCCACCGAGTGGCGCGCTATGAACTTGTAGGTCTGCTGTTTTTGAAAAATCGTAAAAATGCGGCACAAATCTTTGAATAGGTATATATATTCTTTCAGAGCGAACTTTTTTTTTTTTTCGACGTCGGGCCTAAATGGGTTAGGGGAAAGGAAAGGAACGCAGAGCTCATTTGTTTGAATCAAAAGTAAATGAGATGCCATGATATGAGGATATGATGATATATCATGTATGATATGATGCCATCATATGATGCCACACATGGCAGCCTCGTAAACAGCCCGCTGAGGCCTGTGGATTATGATAAACAATGGATGTCTCTCTGGAGTCAACTGTCATCGCTGTGGAAATGACGCACACACACACACACACACACACACACACACACACACACACACACACACACACACACACACGCTCGCGCGCCAGCAGTGACACACACGTCACTGCATGCAGACAACAAGAGAACATTTACATTAGTCAAAAATACGCACGCACGCACGCACGCACGCACGCACGCACGCACACACACACGCAGGTATTAACGTGTATTAATAACTTATAGCTGCTTTGTTTGTGAAGTTACTTATAGTATTTCTTTGCCAAGTATACTCTTATCAGCGCCATTCCGTGGCGTTCCCTGAGCGCCGTGAACTGGAGGTGTATTCTTGTGTATGCAAATTAATGTGAATAAGGAACAGAGCAGTTTGTTTGTGGACGTTTTTCACATGTGACAGCTAACGAGTGTCACATGGGACACGTCGTACACTGCGTGGAAAGAGGAGTTAACGGGAAATGATGGGCTCTAGATTTGCCCGTAAACCTCAAGTTTAGCAGGTATATAATATACAGGTAATGTACAGATTGTGATGGTACAATTCGGGAGTTTACCGGAGTTTGTTGGAAAGTTTTAACGGGAGTTTCCTGTCATATACACATCCGTATTCCATGCTTTTTGCGCCGTGGTATTTGCCGCATTTCCCAAAGAGAACCATGCATGCACAGGGAGCTTACAGTAGGCTACATGCAGACCTGTAGAGAACCATGCATGCACAGGGAGCTTACAGTAGGCTACATGCAGACCTGTAGAGAACCATGCATGCACAGGGGGCTTACAGTAGGCTACATGCAGACCTGTAGAGAGAACCATGCATGCACAGGGAGCTTACAGTAGGCTACATGCAGACCTGTAGAGAACCATGCATGCACAGGGAGCTTACTGTAGGCTACATGCAGACCTGTAGAGAACCATGCATGCACAGGGAGCTTACAGTAGGCTACATGCAGACCTGTAGAGAACCATGCATGCACAGGGAGCTTACAGTAGGCTACATGCAGACCAGAGAACCATGCATGCACAGGGAGCTTACAGTAGGCTACATGCAGACCAGAGAACCATGTATGCACAGGGAGCTTACAGTAGGCTACATGCAGACCTGTAGAGAACCATGCATGCACAGGGAGCTTACAGTAGGCTACATGCAGACCTGTAGAGAACCATGCATGCACAGGGAGCTTACTGTAGGCTACATGCAGACCTGTAGAGAACCATGCATGCACAGGGAGCTTACAGTAGGCTACATGCAGACCTGTAGAGAACCATGCATGCACAGGGAGCTTACAGTAGGCTACATGCAGACCTGTAGCAAATCTGCTACGAAGTGTTACGGGTGTTTCTCGAAGGTGCACGTATAAGCGCCTCTCTCAAAACAGATGTGCGTTAAAGGGATATTTCACTGTAAAAAAATGTGTTCTACTCATTCTTATATGTGAACACCCCCAGACAGTTTTTAAGTTGCTTGATTCAGCATTTAGATATTTGATATGCATCTTTTTTTACTATACAAACCCAATGTAACTTTCTCCATTTTAATCAGACCAGTGTGTGTCCAGTGGAAACCTCGTATGAATCTGATCTCAGGTCAGAATGGGTTAACCATGATAGATTCATCAATAACACCCACACCCAATAACACAATTTACTTTTTCTGGTTATACTGTCCTTCTAATTCGAGTGGTTTTTCATTTACTGTTTTCATTTATTTTTAATACAATGTTTTAATACTTTAGTCTCCTCCGTCCTCCAGGGGGTCCTCATTCCAAAAAAACAATTATTAAAAATAAATGAAAATAGTAATTGTTTTTTCTGGTGACTGTCAGTCACCAGAAAAAAATGTTGGGTATTTTCGATGAATATATCATGGTTAAAATTGAGTAGATGATGAAATGAACAAAGTTATTTTTTAAGTGAAATAGGCAGCAACGTGTAGCTAACTTTTGCAATGCAGGCGATCCAGTGATTCTTCATCATGTTTGGTCTGTTGAGACCCAGACCCAGACCACCGTACGGGAATTCAAGGACTAACGAAGCTGCTCCTGTACTCCTCATTCCACTCCAAACATCTTCTCAAATATCTCCCTCGTTCTTGTTTTTATATAGTGTGTGTTGTGGTCTCTTTCTCTGTCTACCCAACAGAGGGAGAGAGAGAACATGGTCGAGTGCAGTGTTGTTTTTGGCAGCAAATTTCTATTTTTGTTTAGTCATAGTCTTTGGACTGAAACTTCATTTAGTTTTAGTCACATTTTAGTCACCTGGAATGTCTTAGTGTTAGTCTAGTTTTAGTCGACTAAATGTCATAAGATTTTAGTCGACTAAATCTACAGTTGATTTAGTCGACTAAAATGTATTTTGGCGGGTCTTGATGCCATCTTAATGAGTGTTTTTACACTTGCTGAAAATAGCCGATCTACAAGCTCAAAACGCGTCGCGTTGCGAAGCGTTGTGAGCTTGTAGATCAGCTATTTTCAGCATGCAACCAAGTGTAAAATTACTTATACTGGATCTCTTGTCCACTACTCCCTTCCTAGCATTTTAGTCTAGTTTTTACCTGTTGACGAAATTGTCAATATATTTAGTCTAGTTTTAGTCATCATAGCTTAGTTTTCATTTAGTTTCCATTTAGTTTTCGTCAGTGAAAAAAGGTAGTCGACGAACATTTTTCGTCTTAGTTTTAGTCGGCGAAAACAACACTGGTCGAGTGACTATAATAGGTAGTTAAACAACTAGTCTACTAGTCGACTAGTAAACTAGGCAACTAGTCAAGTAGTACAAATGACTAGAAGTGGATGCCCTTTTCACTGTTCCTTTTGTGAGCGTGCTCTGGGCCCGACGCCAGGCTGATCCTGTGGCCGATATAGACACAGCATGACTGCATGCTGATCATCTCTCATATACGCCAGAGAGCGTATGATCAGAGAGGGTTCTCATGGTTCTCCTCAATGCGGCTCATTGTTTTCATAAGGGCACAACCTTCTCTACATCTAGATATCCTGAATGAAGCCTGCAGGAGACACGTTGAACAGCCCGCCATTGTCCTATCTATCGATCAGTTGATCTGTGATGTCTGAACACTGGGGCAGATGCTGATCAACCCTTTGTGCCCATCTCAGAGGGCTGTAATCCTTCTTGGCTAGTATTTGGCCCGTCTCATTGACTGGCCACTGGCTGACTGTGGGCTATTAGCACTGGCAATCCTCTGGGAGCTGAGACAGCTGGGCACTCGGTTGGTGAGAATATGTTAACTCATTTTGACCTGAGTTCAGATTTCAAAATGTCTTCTACATCCTGACAGTTTTCTGAAAAAGCTATGTTTCTATGTCAGTGGTTCTTCGATAAAAAAAGATAATAGCAGACCTACAAGCTCGTAGCGTGCCACTCGGTGGCACGCTACGAGCTATTTTTCAATAGCTAAAGCATAACGTAATGCTAACACCAAAACGCCAAACACCAAAATGGGTTAAAACATTACTTACCCTCTACAACTAAAATAAAAAAATATTTCTTTCATAAATAGAGAATCTTTCACTCGGGAACTGCTCGCAAGTTGATGATGTCATATGCCCATATGGTCTAGCCCAGGGATGTCAAACTCAAATACACAGTGGGCCAAAATAAAGAAATTGGTACAAGTCGAGGGCCGGACACGGGCCATTTTTGGAGGAGAGGGGTAGCTGAAAGTTGACCACAAGTGATATACTTTCACTGCTGATCAATAGTGAAGAGAAGACGCATGCTTGCGCTTGCAGGCCCTCGATACGTGAAAATGCGCTCGCAGTGCATTGTGGGACTTGTAGTATTATGGTGGTCCGTGCAGTATACCAGAGGGCCAGTTCTAATACTAATTAAATATCACATCGCGGGCCAAAGATAATTCATTCACGGGCCTGATTTGGCCCCTGGGCCTTGAGTTTGACATATATGGTCTAGCCCTATGGAATGTATGGAATGCATATGCTAATAAAAAACAACTTAATACTTGCTAAGGATAATATGCGCATCAATGCAATATTTTAAATACTTTTTATTAGCATGTGCATTCCATACATTCCATATAGGGCTGGACCACACATGGACATATGACATCATCAACTTCAACTTGGAGCATTTCCTATTATTATATATTGAAGGTGAATTTTAGTTATAGAGAGGGGGGGGCAAGTATAAAGTCTTAAGGCATATTTGTCTTATTAGCCAGGGATCCTTTTAAAGGGCCCTCCGCTGGAGGAAGGAGCTGAACAGAAAGCCATGGACCAGGGCTTCCACAGGTCAGACACATGCAGGTCACCAGTGGAGATGACTGAAGCCCTCCACACACCGTCTGCGAACGCCACGCGTCAAAACAGCCGCCTCCGTTATTTCCAATGAACCTAAACCACACCGGCGGCGTCCGACGCGCGCTGACGCCTCGCCTGACGCTCCGATACGCCACTGTTCTATTTTCCAGGCGTTGCCACGCCCACAGCGGCAACGCCTGTGCCGCGTCACTGCGCACACCGGGTGTGGTTGTGCTGTCAAGGGCTCTGGCTGGGCACCGCTTGTTTCCATGGTGTGACGTCGTTGAAATCCCCATCGCTTTTGAGGGTGCAGAGGGTGCAGGCAGGTCATCTATTGTAGGGAGATGGCTGTGCCAACACTGCCCTCCATTGGGTGTATTTTCCTTCTTTTTTTTTTTTCTCCCCAGAAACTTGTTTTAGTTGATTTGGCCTCAAGGCATCCCGTTGCAGAAATATCTTCCTCCAGCGATGTGGAAGAGCTTAATCTTTGATTGCTCCTTTGACAGGACACTTGGCAGGTCTTTTCCACAGGCAACAATAGCATCTGCACTCTATTTAATTGCCACCTCCCTCAACTCCGTCCGCAGGCCCTTATTATCCGTGGAACCTCCAGAAAGTTCCATGCAGGTCACACGACTGAACACAAACCCCGCTACGGAACTGTTGAAAGTATCGTACAACTCCTTACTACAAAACAAGTACTGCGTTGCAGGGCCGCCAAGTACTGTACTTAACCAATTTTGACCTGAGATCCGATTCTAAAAAAAAATCTTCTACATCCCGACAGTTTTTCTGAAAAAGCTATGTTTCTAAAATCGGCTTAAAATGTTTATTAGACGTCTATTCTTAGATAATCAACGTCTAATCTAAGGATAGACGTCTAATAAACTTTCATTTTTAGCCTTTTTTAATCACATTTTAGACGCACGTCTAATAGCCGTCTTTTGCTCAGTGGGTAGTGATTCTCAACCAGCAATTCTGCTTCCAACACCAATTATGTTAGATACCCTCTGTCTGTCGGACTTGGCAAGTCATTGGAAGCTTTTCCTCACTCCTCTGATCTCAACAGCTTTCTCCTCACATGTAGACAAAAAGAAACCTTGTTTGAATCTGGGGCGTTTGGGTTAAAATGGCTTGGAAGATGACTGTGTCTTTTTGTGTGCATTGTGTTGTCTTATTGGTGCACTGTGTGGTTTGCAACTTTGCACATAAAGTGAGCCAGCAGGGAAGAAGGCATGTTACCAAATGGCATGTGATGTTAGGCCACTTATAGCTATTGAAACTAAATGAAGAAGAATGAACATAATGCTATTGTGCAAAGTTGCCGTAAACAATCACAAAACTTTTTTTTCGGTTTTCCTTCACTGCCAAAGAAACACGATAAAGTCAACCTGCAGAAGGTGAAAATATTAAATTATAGCAGAAAAGACAATGAAAGAAAAAATAAGTTGAAGTGCAGTATAAGAAAGATCCATACAGCACAATAGTGAACATTGATATCTTCTACCCTTCTACCCTCTTCACACCTTTATTTTTACCACCCACCGCCAATGTGTGTTTGCGTGCGTGCGTATGTGCGTGTGTGCGTGCGTATGTGCGTGTGTGCGTGCGTGTGCATGCGTGCGCACAACTTTCATGCATCTTTTGCCTCGTTCCGTTACAGTATATTATGTGAAGTCAGCATGTGGACTCCGGGCCTGCTGGAATGCAAACCGTGGTAATAACCTAACCTCTGGGAAGTCACCAGTCGATCTACATACAACAAGAATGGTATACTGTAGTCTGAAACATTACAAAAGTAAATAATCTAGAAAGGCACTCATGGAAAAGCGTAGGGGGGGGGGGGGGGGGAGGGGGGGGAGAGAGAGAGAGGGAGAGAGAGAGAGGGAGAGAGAGAGAGGGAGAGAGAGGGAGAGAGAGAGAGAGAGAGAGAGAGGGAGAGAGAGGGAGAGAGAGGGAGAGAGAGAGAGAGAGAGAGAGAGAGAGAGAGAGAGAGAGAGAGAGAGCACACTGTCCTCATCGCCTCGTGCACCGTCTCAGGTGCAATAACGGTAAACAAGCCGACATGGTGAAAAGCGCATGGTGCTCATGTCTCATCAGCAGTGGTGGGAACAAGTACTCAATTATTGTTCTACTCGAGTAAACGTAGCAACGCTGCAATTTAGAAATACTCCCATTTCAAGTAAAAGTCCGGAATTCAAAATGTACGTGAGTAAAAGTACACAAGTATTGGCATCAAAATGTACTTGAAGTACCAAAAGTAGAAAAGTATGCAGAATGTATCGTTTCGAGTTTTCAAATGTAAAAAAATATGTTTACAAAATAGCCGACGTAGATCGGCTATTTTCAAATGGCCGAAATGTATTACAGGGGCTGAAGAGGTTACTGTATGTTTTGTAATAATAATGCAAATCTATACAAATATACATGTGGTGGAGTAAAAGTACAATATTTGGATCCGAAACATAGTGGGAGTAGAAGTGAAATAATTGGAAATCGGAAATACTCAAGTAAAAACACAAATACCTCAACATTGTATTTACGTACAGTATAAGGAACCACTTTTGGTGTTTCATGTTATACTTCAGATATTGAAAAATAGCAGATCTACAAGCCCATAGCTTGTAGATATGCTATTTTTTTACAAAATTGTGAAAATGTGTTACAAATCTTTGAACATATATTCTTTCAGAGCGAACGTTTTTAACTCAAATATGTGCTTCTGGGGGAGGGGGGGGGGGTTCCTGGAACAACATATATTTCTGGGGGTCCTTGACATGAAAATGTTTGAGAACGACAGAAACATAGGGTCTAAATGTGTTGTAAATGTACTTAGTTACTTTCCGCCCAACAGCTCAACAGGTTATTATATGCATGTTTATAGCTTGATGTACCACCAAATTAAATCAGCAACAAACTGTATATCCCCATTTTGACTTGAACTGTAGAGAGATGACCTCCGCACAAAACCCGGTAGGCAATTTGGAGCAGGTGTGATGGTGATGAGGCATACAATGTAGGAGAAAGAAGGGACACCTGCACACTGCCACACCGCTACGTTCAAGAGCATTTATTTCTTAACCCATTCTGACCTGAGATCAGATTCTAAAAAATGTCAGTCGTTCTTCGATTCTTCAAAAATAGCAGACCTACAAGCTCGTAGGGCGCCACTCGGTGGCGCGCTATGAGCTTGTAGATCTGCTATTTTTCAATAGCTTAAGCATAACATGATGCCAACACCAAATGGGTCCCCGGTCAGAATGGGTTAAGAGAGCAACATTTCTGCCTTGCGACCTTCCTCGAAATAAATGCCCTTGAACCTAGCGAGTGGCGAGTGTGCGGGTGTCCCTTCTTTCTCCGATTTAAAGTGTAGAAAATGCATTTAGCGTGATTGTGTTTCTTTTTTCATGGTTGTACAATGTACATTTAAAAAATTTACAACCATGTACATTAGCAGGCAAACAGTGCAGCAATAATACTATATCACTCTCTGTTTCTGGCAAACAGTGCCCCTACTGGTACTCAGTCATACTGGTGCTCATACATACATACAGTAGGTGAACACATAGGTGAACACGGACATTGCTGTTCCTTGGAGTGGTTGCACCACTCAAAAACGGGTCACTGTAGAATCCAGTCGAGTTTGTTTCTTTCAGAGTTTTTTTTTTCTTTTAAAGCATCCCATTTTCTTAATCTGTGTTTATAAAGAGACATTTCACCACTGAAATAAACTGCAGTCACTCAATGTTAATAGTATTTGTAGTAGATAACAGCAGCACAATGTGAATGTTGCACCCTATGGCCAGAAACATAGTCTGCAGTGTTTGACTAGACGGTTTTAACTGCATGGATTGCTGAATTCCTACAATGACCACAATGCATTGGTGCACTGCCCCTCCTTGTGGAGAGGTTGTGAGGCTGCGTGGAGGTGTGACTTGTAGTCCAGGCTGGAACTTGTAGTCCATTTTCATGATAGATTTTGGTCATGAACATGTTGCGCCGTCATGACTAAAATAAGTAAAAACACATAATTACACACATAGCAGGAAAGTGTGTCTTGTGTCCTAAAAACATCATTATAATAAGATCTCGTTGCAAAAAGGAGAGAAGTGGCCGATGATACTTTAGTTTAACCCATTTAGACCTGATACCAGATTTTACAAATGCATTCTAAATCATGATAGTTTTCAGAAAAACGTATGTTTCTATAATCAGTTGTTCCCAAACTATTTCATGCCAATAATTATATCTGTATTTGGCCGCCGACCCCCATCTGAAAATATGTTGTTCCAATGACCTACCCCCCCCCCCCCCCCTCCAGAAGCAAAGATTTGAGTTAAAAACGCTCTCTCTGAAAGAATATATTCAAATATTTTTGCGCTATGAGCTTGTTGATCTGCTATTTTTCAATAGCTAAAGTATAACACCAAAAGGGCTTCCCGCCCAGATTGGGTTAAAAGTGCCTATTAAAGCATTAAAACATTATTATGCAAATGTAACCCAGCTTGACTAAAGGGGCTGCCATTGTGCAGTCACCAGCTTTTCCCCTATAGAGGAGGAAAAACTGCACTTTAATTTTATTTTTTTATCCAACATGAGTTAATGGCACAGCCAGCAGACTCTTCACATACTAGAGCGTGGCCGGAATACAATGTCAGAGTGATGTGAATATGAAATAAATGCTTAAACATGCAGCTAGATGTGTAACGTTATAGAGACCACAGAAGTGAACCTCTCTTCTCTGCACTGCTTGTAAATGGCCCTTAAATGTAAGAAACATCCTCCAGTTTGATTCCCATCTGTGAGATTTGTGTTGCATGTCTCCCTTTCCTCTCTGCACCTTTGCAATCCATGCCGTTCCCTCAAACTGTATACTCTAAACTCTAAATAGAACATAAAACAAATTAATAACCTTTTTCTGGAGGGGCGCTATATAGTACTGCAAGCAATTACATCATTCCGGTGAGTCCTCTGTTTGACCTCTGTCTGGGAAGGGAGCCCAACAGATTTCAGGGGCCACCATAAATAAACCATTCTGAACGGGAACCCATTTTGGTGTTGGCATCATGTCATGCTTTAGCTATTGAAAAATAGCAGATCTACAAGCTTGTAGGTCTGCTATTTTTAGAAAAATCGAAGAACGACTGACATTTTTAGAATCTGATCTCAGGTCAGAATGGGTTGATCAGACCAGTGTGTGTGTCCAGTGGAAACCTCGTATGAATCTGATCTCGGGTCAGGATGGGATAATCGAGTGTAGGTGAAAGGCTAGACGAGAATAATTTAGATTGTGGCAGAATAACAGGTTCACATAATGAAGTTCAGATCATCACAGATGCTGATACAAGCATTTCCCCACCACGCACGTATTCTCATTTAACACCTTTAGACCTGAGGATGATTCTTCTAAAATGCCGACAGTTTTCTAGGAAAACTCCCATGTTTCTATATGTCAGTGATTCTCAAACTATTTCATGTCAAGGACCCCGGAAAATATATGTATTTGACCAGCGGACCCCCATCTTTGATGAATTGAACATGGTGGGACCCTCTTGTAAACAAGTGTAATGCTTAATCGGGTCGTCCACTCACAGTTAACATTCTTCGTATTGAGTTTGTGCTTGAAATGTACTGTAATTCTGCAAACTGTTAATAAATATTTTCAATCAATCAATCAGTCAATCTGAAAATATGTTGTTCCAGGGACCTTTGCAGGCTTCCAGAAGCAAATATTTGAGTTAAAAACGTTTGCTCTGCAGAATATATACATTCAAAGATTTGCACCACATTTTCCCGGGTTTTTCAAAAATAGCAGACCTATAAGCCCGTATAAGCGCGGCACTCGGTGCAGCGCTATGAGCTTGTAGATCTGCTATTTTTCAATAGCTAAAGTATAACCCACTGCACCGAATGGGGTTCCCGCCCTGAATGGTTTAATCACATATCTGTGGATATAAATCAAACGGAGAAAGAAAAGCCACTGATTTACACCTGCTTGGAGTTCAAGTGCCCATGAGGACTTAACAAGGTGGAGTGCCTCACCGTGATGAGTATAAAAAAAACATTTAATCCCTTTTTAACCCATTCTGAACGGGAACCCCGTTTCAAGCATTATGTTATACTTCAGCTATTGGAAAGATAGCAGATCTACAAGCTCGTAGCGCGGCACTCGGTGCCGCGCTACGAGCTTGTAGGTCTGCTATCTTTGAAATATCTTGAAAATGTGGCTAAAAACTTTTAATATATATATTCTTTCAGAGTGAACGCTTTAAGTCAAATCTTTGCTTCTGAGAGGTTCCTGGAACAACATATTTTCAGATGGGGGGGGGGGGGGGGGGGGCGGAGGTCAATTACATATAGTTTCTGGGGGTCCTTGACATAAAATATTGAGCACCTACTGATACTGAAACATGAGGTTTTTCAGAAAACTGTCAAGAATCTTTTTTTAACGTCGACGTCAGGCCAAAACGAGTTAAAAGAGATTGTGACATTAAAGTCTAAACTTGGAGGCAGCAGCAGCAAGGTGATTAATAGGGCGGAAAAACAAGGGAAAACGGGAGCGTTGTTTATTAGGGCAGGGATTTGTTCTGACCTCCCTGTGCAGATCCAGGTGTGCTGGGCACGCACGCACACACACTCACACACACGCACACACACGCACACACACGCACACACTCAAACACACTCACGCACACGCACAGGCACTCACGCAAACGCGCACGCACCCACAGACGCTCGCACGCACGCACGCGCACACACACGTTCGCACGCACACACACCTACCTTACCTCACTGTTCCCGAGATGCTGCTTCATTCAGGCGTGTCACCGCCATCCTATATGATAAAAACATTGTTTTAAAAAAATAAATGTCACGCGCATATCTTTCCAGTGCATACGGCAGGCCTTGTTGACGGATTTGGAAGAGATTTTGAAGGTCTATAGTTCCAGAAATGAACCAGTATTTAATGTGTTTAAATCCATGACATTTACATTGGAATGAATGAGCCGGGCTGGAAAGTGTCCAAGTGGTAGAGGGCGGGGCTTTGCTAAAGGTGAATTGAGCTCAGACAGATGACCTAAAAATAAATAAGAAAATGTTATGTAACGATCCTTTTAAAGGGATTGTGACAAAAAAGGTTTTGGAATTGTTCTTATTTTATTTATTTTTCTAATCTCAATTGCACCCAAAAAACATGAACTTTTAACATTCAGTAGATTTTCTGTGATCTGGGGTTTTCTGGCTCAAACAGGTGCTCTGATTTGCCGGCAGTAAGTGACATCACTTACTGCAAATCCCATATATGTCAATGGGATTTGCCAGCAGATGTCACTGTTTCACTGTGTTGCCTGTTTTCATTGCTCAAAAGTAGCTCCAAACCCCAAAGAAGACTTCAGACCACAGAAAATCCACTGAATGTTCAAAGTTCAGGTTTTTTGGGTGTAATTGAGGTCATAAAACCTAAAATAAAAATAAAAATAAATTAAAATGAATGTCATAAAACCTTTAACAATATGAACACTATGCCGTATTCTGGACATCTCCAGGCAGTTCTATCTAGCCCATTCTGACCTGGGATCAGATTCAAAAAATGTCTTCTACATCCTGACAGTTTTCCATTCTGACCTGAGATCAGATTCTAAAAATGTCTTCTACATCCTGACAGTTTTCTGAAAAAGCAGTTGCGCGCGCGCGCGCGCGCGCGCGCGCGCAACTGGCGCAAATGGGCCGTTTGCGCCAGTTGCGTTGCACGCGTCAGTGCCGTTTCGAAACAAGCAACTTGCAAGGCACACACACATGCACGCACACGGCACCGAAACAACACTAACACACGCACACAAACACAGCCTCTCTCTCTCTCTCTTCCCAACTCAATGAGAGCTCGAGACACTTTCAATGTGATTAAACCAGCGATTATGTTTCTTAACTTTGTGAGATGAATGAAGCAGACCACTCTACCTTTCTGTGGGTCCGGTGTGCGGTCAGCTCACTCAGCTGTCTGCCCCAAGCAAGAATTTCAAACTCACAAAACGTATTTTGTCTCCTTTCCTTTTGTTATATCCAAAATGGACGATATGCTCCCAGTCTCTTAACTTCATTTTCCCCTCCACGGACACGGGACAAAACGGATTATAAAGTAAATAATAAACTTATTTCATTTAAAATAGGCTACTTCTTTCACATCATAAACAACCACACACGAGCAGGTGGCCAGGTGCTGTGATTGGTCAATAGCCAATGGCCTCACGGTCTGAGGCGGGCATTAGGGCTGAGCACAGCCCTCTATTGGCTCTGGGGCTGAGAGATTTTAGCCCCAATGGCAAGTAAACCAAGCAGGCGTGTCTTGGCAGCTGTCAATCATTCAACGCAATGAAAGCCAATGGAAGCATTTTGGGCTGTAAAAAATCAGTCCATTTTGACCTATTTTGTGTTTTTCTTGTAACTATTTGATGCTGTTGCTGCTTTATATTATACCAGAATATAAAAGTATTTATTCTAAAACATTTTAATAATAATCTTTCTCATAAGATAGGGGGGGCTCAGCCCCCCTTGCCCATAGATACGAGCCATCCCTGGACTAGCTCGTCATCACAACGTGGTCACACAATGCAGCGCGTTGGATTCACGGAGAAGGAATTCGCTAATGAAACTCAAGGCCGTGAAACATTCTCCACCGCACTGCGGAGAGAGAGCTGAGCGCTTCACCGCGCTCTTAAACCACTTAGACCCGAGGAATCATGACAATTTTATTCAAATAAACAATGTTTCTATATCAGTGGTTCTCAAACTATTGCATTAGCCCCAAAATTGTATGTAATTGGCCACCGACCCCCATCTGAAAATATGTTGTTCCAGGGACCCCCCCAAGAAGCAAAGATTTTGAGTTAAAAACCTTCGCTGTGAAAGAATAACATTCCAAAATGTTGGTAGATGTTTTCATGATTTTTCCAAGCTCTCGGTGCCTCGCTATGAGCTTGTAGATCTGCTATTTTGTCAACAGCTTAACGTTTAAAAATAACATAATACAGTCGTTAAACGCTAACACAGATGCGGTATCCGTCCTAGATGCGTTAAGTGTTTGTAGGCCACCATTCAGGGCAGACACAAAAACATGGCTGTATCATGCAGGAATTCAGAGCAGCAAGGCATGGCTGGCGTTTCAGAGCGGCACGACCAACTCTTTCAGTTCACACACAAAAGCAACAACTATATACTGTGCTTGTCAAAGAATGGTCATTCTTAAAAAAAAAAAGATTATTGATTCTGTTCCCTCGTTCTCCACTCTATATGTACAATTCTCTACGATTGTTGGCTTTGTGTGTGTGTGTGTGTGTGTGTGTGTGTGTGTGTGTGTGTGTGTGTGTGTGTGTGTGTGTGTGTGTGTGTGTGTGTGTGTGTGTGTGTGTGTGTGTGTGTGTGTGTGTGTGTGTGTGTGTGTGTGTGTGTGTGTGTGTGCGTGTGCGAGAGAGCTGTTACATAAATCGTTATTACGTAGAGCTCTGCAATCACACATGTCCCTATACTCTAGCCTGTCCCTTTCACAGTATCATTTCCGCTGTCCTTCTCCGGCTCCGTACACACATAAAGAACAACTGTGCTGTGCTCTGCCTGTGTTTCATAGCCGCCACAATGCTTTTCCGATGGAAGTCACGTGGTTTGACCACGTGTTTGATTTAATTGCCCCCCCCCCCCCTCCCCCCATCACACACACACAAGTTTGGTCAAACCCCGCTATTCATTTCAACAGAAGTTGCTCAGTGGCGTTTTGAAGCACCCGAAAGTACAATATATATAACTCAGTGGCTCGAGTGAGCGGAAGTTTAGCCAAGCCTAGCCCGGACCTCAAATTTGAGTATATATCCAATCACGGATGTCACGTCATGTACAGTAACAGTACATTGTACAGCATGACGTCTGACAAACGCACGCACGCACGCACGCACGCACGCACGCACGCACGCACGCACGCACGCACGCACGCACGAGCACATGCACGCACGAGCACACACACACACACACACACACACACACACACTGTACACACACACACACGCACGCACTGACCCTGTTTTAGACAGCAAGCTTAAAGCGTGCCATGCTGTAAAAATACCTGACCTCACACCACCAGTGTTGCAGAAAGTGGTCACCGTCCGTGACTATGGACTCGCTGTGTCTCTTTTCAATTCAATTCAAAGGAGCTTTGAATTGGCATTTACATTGCCTAGGCAGGGAAAATATAATAAAAAGTAATAATAAAGAAACTGTTAAGGGCCTTTGAGGTGCTGTGGTATCAAGAGGTGCATTCATGCATAGTCGAAGAAACCTTGTACGAGGTCTCCTGTCAGGGTCTTCAAGGTGTTTTTGTTGACCAGTGAGGAGATCCTGTATTATGAATCTTGTTCTTTGGTTGGCTTTTTTGATTACGTCAGTAGCCATTTTATCACCGGAAAGATTGGCCTCCAGGATGGAACCTAGGTATAGGTAATTTCATCTTTTCGTGTGATAATATTGTCACCCACTCTAACCCTGAAGCCGTCGGCCTCGCTGAGATTACTATTTGATCCAACGAGAATGGATTCAGTTTTTCCCAGGTGTAATGATGGTTTGTTCAGTTCAGAGCTGAGGGCCTTTTCAACCTGCAGTTTGTTCAGTGCTGAGTCATCTGCAAACAGGAACAAGTTGCAGTCACAGGCAGGTATCAATACACTTTTAGACCGGCATGTTTGTGCCAGCGTGCGTGATTAGATGTATTTATTAATCACCTCTTGTCTTGATTGTTTAAACATGACGTCCTGTGCCACCATGCTCGATAACAGGCTTGATAAGCCCAATGCTTATTGATAACGGGTACTCAATAAGCTTGTTATCGGATTCTTCGTGTATCGGTTACCGAGCTCCATCCCTATAATCCTGAACCTGGATCCTGAACTTTTGCTAAATAAAACAGTCCAACGCAGTTCTTCTTCAAAGCAAGATGATCGACGTCACTGTGATCATTTATTTTTACAAAGCTACAGTGGAAGATGAAAGTGGTTTATTTTCAGTGGTATGTACAACAGATGGAGAGATGGGAAGGAAGAAACATGAACAAAAGATTATCACAAAGTTGGAAAGGGAAAAGAAAATAGTTGAGTTGAATAGAAGGGAGAGAACATAGTGAAGGATGCTTGCACGCTCGCTCGCGCACACACACACACGCACACACACACGGCCACAAGCACACGCACGCACACACACATGCACACATGCACACGCACACACACTACCAAGGCACCATCCCTGTAATCATTTTCAGCGCATTAAATTGGGATTAACCACAATAGCTGAATAAAATACTGGCTGGCAAGGAAATTATTTTTCCCTCACTAATGAAATTCACTAAACAATGACAGCCCACGATCATGCGCGTGCACACACACACACACACACACACACACACACACACACACACACACACACACACACACACACACACTTGATTGCAGGATAATAGCACAGATGCTTCTTTGTTCATCACTGTAAAATGAGCGGGGTACTGAGGTGTTTACCGGTAATCTCTAATTATATGCATGTTTAATGGCTCTTGAGGCACGCCAGATATATCAGGTCGGCAACTCGAGGTAAAAGTGATTGCAACAGTGGACATATACATACACCAGGGGTTCTCAATGTTTTTGGCCGGGAACCCCCGCAAAATATGCTTTGGCCATGTCTCTCCCCACTATACCAATACAAATATTGACCGCTAGCTACAATAACCTTAACCCATTTTGACCTGAGATCAGATTCTAAAAATGTCAGTTTTCTGAAAAAAGCTATGTTTCCATGTCTGTCGTTCTTTGTACGAGCTTGTAGATATGCTTGTATATCTGCTATTTTTCAATAGCTAAAGCATAACATAATGCTAACACCAAAAGGGGTTCCCGCTTAAAATGGGTTTTAATAATAGAGAAAATACATCATAAATAAATACTGAAACCAGATGTAATTTCCATTTTCCAGCCGTTCAGTTGAAAATAATGTGGTCCATTCAGTTGGAAACCATGCAAGGCAGAAGGCACCAACTTGGGTTCAGTCTATTGCTCAAGAACAATAGCCACACTAACTCTACCCCTGAGCCACTGCCACCCCAAGACACAAAGTAACCATGTACATTTATTGAAGTATGTAATTATTTAAGTACTGCACTTAAAGGAGAATTCCATGCTAGAATGCTTTCTTATCTTTCTTACCTTTCTTTGTAGTTGTTATGTCCCCACCAAAGAGGTCCAGGTGTTTTTTTGTGCAAAAACTCCTTATTGGCTATATTCCCTACCATAAGCCCTCAATGAATTGCATTGCATTGAATGGGAATTGAATGGGGCTATGGGGTGTTAGTTATGCTAGTTCGCTTATTTCCATCGAAAGAAGTGGTAAAGTGTGCCGCTTGGGATATTATTTACATTATGAAGAGAGGATATATACAAAGAAATTATAATTTTGAGTGATGGAAATAAGCAAATTAGCACAACACCCCATAGCCCCATTCAATTCCCATTCAATTCAATGCAATTCATTTAGGGCTTATAGGGGAAATAGCCAATAAGGAGCTTTTGCACAAAATAACACCTGGACCTCTTTGGTGGGGACGTAACGACTACAAAGAAAGGTAAGAAAGCCTTTTAGTATGGAATTCTCCTTTAACCCATTTTGACCTGAGATCAGATTCTATAAATGTTTTCAGTTTTCTGAAAAAGCCATGTTTCTATGTCAGTCGTTCTTCGATTTTTTTCAAGCAGACCTACAAGCTCGTAGCTCGAGCTTGTAGATCTGCTATTTTTCAAATAGCTAAAGCATATCATAATGCTAACACCAAAAGGGGTTCCCGCCAAAATTGGTTAATCGAGAGCGACTTACATTTAAGCAAGAACAAAAAACATGGCAGTACATCATGTACATAAAAAAGTACGTAAGCTAATAACGTAATATCTATATAATATATAATGAAACTATGCATATACAGTATACTATATAGTGCTATATGTCTACATACAATGCTATCTAATGCTATATAAGTTGAGCCTTTGCATACACCTGTAAGGTCGTCGGGGCTAGGGCAAGTGCTACGGGCTAAGATGGAGTCTGAAGAGGTGGGTTTGCAGACTACGGCGGAAGATTGGGAGTGAGTCTGCAGTTCTGATTGTGATGGGAAGTGCATTTCATAGTTCTGGAGCCAGAAGGGAAAGGACGTGTGGAGCGTTGTCGTGTCGTCCAGGCGCATTTTTAAGCGAAGGTACTTCCAGCTTCCCTGCGTCGGCTGATCTGAGTTCACAGGATTTTGGAGGGTTCAATCAGACTTGCGAGATATGGGGGAGCCGTGCCTTAGTTGGCCTTGAATGCCAGCATCAGGGTTTTGTATTCTGTGCGGGCGGTATACTTTATTATAGGTCACATTTTCTGTACTTTTACTTCTACTCTACTTCTACAACTTTAGGTACTATAGTAGTTACTTTGTCGATTTTGATTATTATTATTTTCTACAAAACATACATTAACCACTTCAGCCCTATATATATACCGTAATTTCCGGACTATAAGCCGCGGCTTTTTACCCATGATTTGAACCCTGCGGCTTATACAACGGTGCGGCTAATCTATGGATTTTTACAGCTAACGCAGAGCCATCTCCAGGCTCTGAGCTAACGTAGCTGCGGCTTATAGTCCGGTGCGGCTTATAGTCCGGTGCGGCTTGTATATGGGATTTTCCCTAAATTTGGCTGGTGCGGCTTATATTCAGGTGCGGCTTATAGTCCGGAAATTACGGTATATATATATATATATATATATATATACATACATTTCGGCCTTTTGAAAATAGCCGTTCCGCGAGCTCACAATGCGTCGCGATGATCATGTGACGCATTGTGAGCTTGTATAGATCTGCTATTTTCAAATGATTTTTTTTTAGACATTTCTTTTCAACATGTGGAATCTTGTAAAACAGGACATTGTGAATAATGAGTACTTTTAATGACATTGACATGGTGGCCGTGACACACGAGAGATAGAGAGAGAGAGAGGGAGGGAGAGGGAGAGAGGGAGAGAGGGAGAGAGAGAGAGAGAGGTGACTATAGCAACAGAGAGAGTGGAGGAGAGAACGTCGGCGTTGAATGGCGTGGAGGGGGTGATAAATAGCAGGAGAGGAATGCCACGACGTGGAATCAAATTATCATCCTCAGCGAGTCCTTTCAGTACCGGTCACTTACTGTACAGCCGTCACCCTCCTCACTTTGCATACAGTATACATCCATGCATCTAGTCAAACTTAACCGATTCTGACCTGAGATCAGATTCTAAAAAAAATGTCTTCTATACATCCTGACAGTTTTCTGAAAAAGCTATGTATTCTATGTCAGTTGGTTCTTCGATTTTTCAAAAAAAATAGCAGACCTACAAGCTCGTACCGCGCCACTCGGTGGCGCGGTATGAGCTTGTAGATCTGCTATTTTTCAATAGCTAAAGCATAACATGATGCTAACACCAAAAGGGGTCCCCGCCCAAAATGGCTTAATCGAATGAGGCCCCTATTTCCATATCGTCCTCTCCATCTCTCTCTCTCTCTCTCTCTTTCTCTCCCCCCCCCCCCCCCCCCCCCTCTGTCTCCTGTGATCCCTCGCTTGGCTGCCTCACAAAGTATAGCTCTAGTGAATAATGTTTTTTTGCAGGCCGCTCGGCTCAACTGAGC
>NC_139702.1:13292294-13329794 GCF_964188405.1 Protomyctophum parallelum
AAAGAGAGACATAGGAGGAGAGAGAGAGAGAGAGAGAGAGAGAGAAGAGAGAGAGAGAGAGAGAGAGAGAGAGAGAGAGAGAGAGAGAGAGAGAGAGAGAGAGAGAGAGAGAGAGAGAGAGAGAGAGAGAGAGAGAGAGAGAGGCAAATAGAGCTGTAGAAAAGATGGGATATTATTCTGGGACGGAGGTTTAGAGCACAGTAGAGATTCCGTTAGATTTTTCTGTTTGATGCCACTGCCTTAGTAGTTTCTTTGCTGGATTCTTCCTGCATAAAAAAAGAAGGTACCCTCACAACAAAACAAAAAAAACGTGCAGTAATCCTGGTCTCTAAAACTGCCTCCCCCTGGCCAGCCGGGGCGCCTGATGGAGGGGAAAAGGAACTGGTCGGAATAACGTGTTCCTTCCACGCGCTATACACGTCCAACCGGGGAAACCCTCTCCCAATGCATTGTGAAAATCTATGGTCTCGACCGCGGTCGAAGAATGATGATGAGGACAATATCAGTCTCCAGAAGCAGAGACGTGTATCACATATCTGAATATATGTGGTGCACATGAAGAGCCATACATAGTGGACATTACAATTATACCTCGGAAATATTGAAAAAATCCCCCATAACAAAATGTGGGTCCCAGAGATAGCAGTGTATCATATGGGGGGGTGTATATCCCATTCTGACCGGGCACCCATTTTGGTGTCAGCATCATGTTATGCTTTAGCTATTTAAAAATAGCAGATCTACAAGCTCATATCGCGCCACCGAGTGGCGCGATACGAGCTTGTAGGTCTGCTATTTTTGAAAAAAATCGAAGAACGACTGACATTTTTAGAATCTGATCTCAGGTCAGAAGGGGTTCATCAGACCAGTGTGTGTCCGGCGGCAACCTCGTATGAATCTGATCTCAGGTCAGAAGGGGTTCATCAGACCAGTGTGTGTCCGGCGGCAACCTCGTATGAATCTGATCTCAGGTCAGAATGGGATATATATATCAATCATCATGCATAGAAGGAAGCATGAGGTCACTCAGTCAGGATGGCAGAGAGAGTCTATCGCAGCCTGCAGGATTACATTAGATTGACACTCGGTGAAAAAAAATGGTTGCAATATCGTGGAATAAAAAAAAGACACAGAAGAACACATGGGTGAAGTGATAAAGTGAAGGGGCGGCGGTGGCTCAGCGGTAGAGTGGCCGGATGGTAACCACAAGGGTTGCCAGTTGGAACCCTGTGGGCTCCCCCCAGAGTTAGTGTCAAAGTGAGCAAGCCTCTGAACCCCTAATTGCTCCTGATGTGCAGGTCGGTGCCTCGCATGGTTTCCTCCGCCATCGGTGTATGGATGTGTGTGTGTGTGTGAATGGGTGAATGTAATGCACGATCGCTGTAGCCTTGGATAAAGGCGCTATATATAAATGCACCATTTACCATCTAAGTGGTGTTTTGAGTGGTTCATTTCTAGTTGCTTTACAGTGTGTTGTCGACATAAAGCAACAGTATACGCCGGACTCTGTTAAAAGTATAAGTAATCATCCCAGCTTTTCTCTTTGTTGAGATGCTGTTGGTGTCACTTAATTAACAAGGTGTGAACCTACATATGTAGAATAGAACACACACACACACACACACACACACACACACACACACACACACACACACACACACACACACACACACACACACACACACACACACACACACACACACACTGTAAGCGTTCAGTATAGTTTCTCATTATGTTCCACTCCACCCCAGTTAACACCATCCACCCCCCCACACACAAACACACACTACTAGGCAGTAGGAAACAATACATTACATCACAAAACATAATGATCACATTCAACAAACATTTACAAAACATGTAAATTACACAAACAAAACGCACAGGAGATTATGGTTTCAAGCCGAACTCATTGAATGGCAATGGTAGAGACTTGTGCATGCGTCCTGCACACCTGCAACTACTGTATTTTCTATGAATTACCTCCTTGCATTAAAATACATGTACATATACAAATCGATTTTAATTTTGGACACATTTACACATCCCTAGCGCTAGGTGCTTGTAGATCTGCTATATATATAAAAAAAAAAAAGATCAGCACCATAACCTTAGACCGTTGACTGGCCTAAGTGTAGCCTGTATACCCGCTGCTCTGCTATAATATTATATCACAACAAAATGTTATATCGTTGACTTAAATGGCGTTATATTAACAAGGATAGTATGATTTAAAAAAGGGTTAGGCCTTACTGTATGTCTTTTTCATTCAGAAATGACGTGTGGAAAACGTTAGTTATTACACATTACTTTCCCTGGGTTACATCATTCTCTGATACTGGAAGGTTTTGACATGAAATAATTATAATCCCGTATACCGTGTGGTGTTTTGTTTCATTAGAGCGAGTGTAGCAGAGTGTAGCCAATGCCTGATGGCCTCAAATGTCTAATATCTCCCCCCCCGGTCCAGAGGGATATCCCTTTGGTCTAGTGGTTAAGATGTTTGACTTTCACGCGGGAGGCCGGGTTCGAATCCCGGGCGTTACATTGGTGCCGTGACCCAGATCGGGTTACCCCGTGGGAGGAGGTCAAAAGGGAGGCGAGTGTAGCAGTGGCTCAGCTGCCTGATGGCCTCAAATGAGTCCAACGGAGATTGGAGTTCCAGCGGACGGTGATGATCCAAATGGGCATTTTTTGGCAACTTTCCAAAACAAGAAACCACAGTCAATTATTGCGGTAACGCACCCTAGCTGTGGAGTGTTGCTAGACTGCAGTGTTCAGAGGTCTAGCTGTGGAGTGTTGCTAGACTACAGTGTTCAGAGGTCTAGCTGTGGAGTGTTGCTATACTACAGTGTTCAGAGGTCTAGCTGTGGAGTGTTGCTAGACTACAGTGTTCAGAGGTCTAGCTGTGGAGTGTTGCTAGACTACAGTGTTCAGAGGTCTAGCTGTGGAGTGTTGCTAGACTGCAGTGTTCAGAGGTCTAGCTGTGGAGTGTTGCTAGACTACAGTGTTCAGAGGTCTAGCTGTGGAGTGTTGCTAGACTACAGTGTTCAGAGGTCTAGCTGTGGAGTGTTGCTAGACTGCAGTGTTCAGAGGTCTAGCTGTGGAGTGTTGCTAGACTACAGTGTTCAGAGGTCTAGCTGTGGAGTGTTGCTAGACTGCAGTGTTCAGAGGTCTAGCTGTGGAGTGTTGCTAGACTACAGTGTTCAGAGGTCTAGCTGTGGAGTGTTGCTAGACTGCAGTGTTCAGAGGTCTAGCTGTGGAGTGTTGCTAGACTGCAGTGTTCAGAGGTCTAGCTGTGGAGTGTTGCTAGACTGCAGTGTTCAGAGGTCTAGCTGTGGAGTGTTGCTAGACTACAGTGTTCAGAGGTCTAGCTGTGGAGTGTTGCTAGACTACAGTGTTCAGAGGTCTAGCTGTGGAGTGTTGCTAGACTACAGTGTTCAGAGGTCTAGCTGTGGAGTGTTGCTAGACTGCAGTGTTCAGAGGTCTAGCTGTGGAGTGTTGCTAGACTACAGTGTTCAGAGGTCTAGCTGTGGAGTGTTGCTAGACTGCAGTGTTCAGAGGTCTAGCTGTGGAGTGTTGCTAGACTGCAGTGTTCAGAGGTCTAGCTGTGGAGTGTTGCTAGACTGCAGTGTTCAGAGGTCTAGCTGTGGAGTGTTGCTAGACTACAGTGTTCAGAGGTCTAGCTGTGGAGTGTTGCTAGACTGCAGTGTTCAGAGGTCTAGCTGTGGAGTGTTGCTAGACTACAGTGTTCAGAGGTCTAGCTGTGGAGTGTTGCTAGACTACAGTGTTCAGAGGTCTAGCTGTGGAGTGTTGCTAGACTACAGTGTTCAGAGGTCTAGCTGTGGAGTGTTGCTAGACTGCAGTGTTCAGAGGTCTAGCTGTGGAGTGTTGCTAGACTACAGTGTTCAGAGGTCTAGCTGTGGAGTGTTGCTAGACTGCAGTGTTCAGAGGTCTAGCTGTGGAGTGTTGCTAGACTGCAGTGTTCAGAGGTCTAGCTGTGGAGTGTTGCTAGACTGCAGTGTTCAGAGGTCTAGCTGTGGAGTGTTGCTAGACTACAGTGTTCAGAGGTCTAGCTGTGGAGTGTTGCTAGACTACAGTGTTCAGAGGTCTAGCTGTGGAGTGTTGCTAGACTGCAGTGTTCAGAGGTCTAGCTGTGGAGTGTTGCTAGACTGCAGTGTTCAGAGGTCTAGCTGTGGAGTGTTGCTAGACTACAGTGTTCAGAGGTCTAGCTGTGGAGTGTTGCTAGACTGCAGTGTTCAGAGGTCTAGCTGTGGAGTGTTGCTAGACTGCAGTGTTCAGAGGTCTAGCTGTGGAGTGTTGCTAGACTACAGTGTTCAGAGGTCTAGCTGTGGAGTGTTGCTAGACTGCAGTGTTCAGAGGTCTAGCTGTGGAGTGTTGCTAGACTACAGTGCTCAGAGGTGCTAGATAAAAGGCTACGGGGGACCATCCATCCGTCCATCCTGTAATGGGGGCCTTAATGGAGAACACCACTCAACTGCTTCACAGTCTAAATTCAGCATCACATTCCTGTACCGTGCATCAAGTCATCCAAATAAGAGTGTGGCTATATCCAATCCCCAATGGGATTGGATTATGTCCTAGTATAGGCTACTGAAAATAGCCAATCGACAAGACAATCACCACCTTGTGAGCTTGTATATCGGTTATTTCCGGCAAATATATTTAGTGTTAACTAGACACACATACATTGGACATATACTGTAAAAAAAAAGACAATAACAAACATTTCAATATACCGGTAGTAATTAGCTGATATCAATATATCAATATTGCGATATTAACCTGAGGGCCACATTAACAGTTTCCGTGCTTTGAATGGATTACTCCAGGTTAATGTCGCTGCCATATCGGACATACGCGACTTTTGTTTTATGTGTTTAATCCGCCGCAATGTAAAAAATAAATAGAAAATCATTCTTCGCCGCGGAGAAAGAGAATAGGTGCATCTGTTTTGACGAAGAAACCGGAAATCGTCACATGCTGTGGGCTGCTAGGGCTTCTGGGAAATTGAGGCCAATGCAAACGAATGGGGTTCAACGCCTCATGGAGGAGGGTCCTGTGCTGCGTCTTCCGGGTGTACCAAGATGGCGGGTGGTCCGGCCGTTCATAACAAACGGGGGAAGCTTTTTTCGCTCGATTTTCGCGGATTAAAAGCCCAAATAATTCAGCGTATGCTCTAAAGGTAATACAACAATCTCGGCAGTGAAGGGGGGTTGATTAAAAGTCTGGTAAATCGTTTTCCACAGTCAAACTGTTAAGTGATCGTGGGGGCCGCCAATTGCTCATATATGCTCCAGACTGTATGACGGCGGAAGCATTTGAAAAATTGCGAGAGGCAACAAACAGGCTGGCGAAGCGAGAATATGGGGGTTGAAATGGTCTGGCATAGGCCAGGGCCCTGTCGTATAACCAATGATAATGCACTGCTTCAATATTATGTCGGCCCTGAATTTAAACCCATTTTGACCTGGCAACGATTCTGCAAATGTCTTCTAAAAAGTTCTTGAAAAAGCTATGTTTTTCTATGTCAGTCGTTCTCAAACACTTTCATGTCACTTTTCACGATTCTTAAAAAAAAGAATAGCAGACCTACAAGCTCGTATGAGCTTGTCTGCTATTTTTCAATAGCTAAAGCATATAGCATAATGCTATAACACCAAAAGGGGTTCTCGCCCAAAATGGGTTAAACCCATCATCGTTTGATTAACAGTGATTAGTTAAAAAATTGCAGGTCTGAGTCAGCCAGCGCTGGACCTGTTCCTAGAGAGAGAGAGATTACAGTTACAGTACAGTACAGAAAATTACAGTTTCACATAACTGTACTTCACACACACGGCTCGTCGGGATTGAGATTGGTACAGTGTGACAATTATATGAACACCACTCGGTTGACCCATAATATGGGTTATGTCATGCACGGGCCACTGGCGGCCCGGGGGCCACATGCGGCCCCCCACCATCATTTAACGTGGCCCCTCAGCTTAACCCTGTGACACCCAGCGTTGCAATAATACAACATAGGCTATTTTAATTAATTTAATTCATTAATTATGTAATATATTTTAACCTATGCCCTTTGACCTTTAACCCTGATAAAAGTGAGTAAAATAACTGTTTTTTGTGATCATTAGAATGTCTAGAACATGTTTTATTTATTATTTTGAAAGATATCCCCCAAATGTAAATTATTACATTATTATTATTTTAATAATTATTATAAATGTGCATAACATTTGCAAAATAATAATATATTTTTTACATAATTTCCTCTGATAAGTCCTAGTAGTAAAAAGTAGTAAGGTTGAAATCTCTTTTTTGCAAGTAGAAATTAATCCGGGTTTTACAGGGTTAATATCACAATACTATATTATATTTCAGCTGTTACAATTCCAATTCCAGATCAACATATTGAATGAATTATGTACTGGCCATATATGAAGCGTGTCTTGAGTGTACAGGGTTTGATGAGGTCAGCTCCATATATGGAGATTTAAGGGTTTGAGGTCAGTTATGCAGATCCAGTCTTCTCCATGTATGGCTATACAGGGTTAGATGAGGTCAGTGTTGTGATCTTCATATATGGAGATGGCCATATATGGAGGGCGTGACATGTCACAAGGCGTGACCATATATGGATGGCGTGGGGTGACTAACTGACGGACGGGAGATGCAGGTTTTCATAGTAAATGCGACATATACTTTCGCAATTAGGAGTGTGTTACGGTCCATGAGGGAAAGCTGTGCATGTGAGAAAATGGTCCGTTAGTTTTTGAGTGGTGCCAGCACTCCAAGGAACAGCAATGTCCCTATGTCCACGTACCTGTCTGTCCGTCCCTATGTTTAGAGTACCAGTAGGGGCACAAGTGGCGCTGTTGTGCTAGAAACAGACAGAGAGAGAGAGAGAGAGAGAGAGAGAGAGAGAGAGATAGTGTTGCACTGTTGCCTGCTAATTACAGAGAGAGAGAGGGAGAGGTGTCTGCTAAAATGCTAATTCCACCACACAGTAACTGTCATTTCTCGACCGTTTCGGACGCGGGGCGGCTCGCCGGAAACCGGGCTGGCTGCACCCTGAGCGAAGTTCCTGTGGGTCTGGAAGTTCCGGGGACCCACCGGGGACCCCCACACGGAGTTGCACCACTCGGTTCACACAGGTGTGATTTTTTTCTTTCAGCTACCTACGTTCTAGATTAGAATCTTTAGGCCTCTGGCCTACACAAAACAAATCCCCAAACCTTTGGTAGCACGTATACCTGCCACTTCGACTGACACCGACAACAAAACAAACGCTCCTCCTCCGGTGTGCTTTTCTCTCCTTCATGGCCTGAGACGTATATCATACAGACCTGATCATTAAGAATTGCTAACGCACGTCTTATGATCTGAAGGACTTGTATAAACAAGGTTAGGAAATGTCAAACTCTGCAAGGCCTTTACACGTCTCATCAAGGCTTTCAAACAGAACTACACAGAGAATACTTTAGACGGTGTGGACTGCATGAGAAATACGTATACCGCCCGGGAGGGTAGCTGTTAGGAGCTGTTAAATAGTTCACTTCAACCGCACGCACGCACGCACGCACACACACACACACACACACACACACACACACCCTCCTGTCCAGGGACGTGCAGAGTGTGTTAGAGAGGCAGGGGCTGAAATTCCGTAATGGGCACTTTTGGACAAAAAAACAAATGCGAAAATAGCTGATCTACAAGCTCACAACGCGTCGCGCTGCGACGCGTTGAGAGCTTGTAGATCAGCTATTTTCGGGGCACAACCCTGCACTCTTTAGCTAGTGGAGATGCGGTGTATTACGACATGGATTTCTAAATGCATTTGTTCAACGCAAAATACTGTGTTCAAGTTCCGGAGACTTCGGGAAAAAAGCGATAATTCTCCTAGAATGCTGCCTTCCTTCCAGCATGGCATGGAAAGTCAAAGGTGTGGCATTTGCATTTCTTTCACCATGTAGTAAATGCTGCATTCGTGATCTGGAGAGGGCAGTTGTTTTACAGACGGGGTAAAAGGGCAGTTGTTTTACAGACGGGGTAAAAGGGGCAGGGGCTGAAGCCCCCCATTTGATGTCTATTTGTGCACGACCCTGCTCCTTGTCCATCTCATGGAATGTAGTCGAATTATACCCAATTAGCCCTTCACTAAGTCCCTCCCCAACCCATCCTTGTCCAATAGGCACGTTAGCAGCGAAGAAAGCTTGACCTGCATCGCACCGTTTGCTAAACTATTTGGATTGGCATTGGACAATCGCTTTTTTGGGGGTGGGATTTAGTGAAGGGCTAATTGCAGACATTGAAGTCCACTCACTGTTTATCAGCAAACCAAGTTGAATTCTATAGGATTTACATCCAGTTCTACTAGTTCTATTGGAACAGGAAGGTGTGATATAGGGTTATAGACACGGAGGAGGGCCCTCGGGCGCTCGCCTGGAATAGCCTCGCATCGGAATGAGGAGAGTCTGGCAGAGGGAATGACCTCAAGAGGTGGCTGTTTGAGGCTACAGCAGAGGGAATGACCTCAAGAGGCGGCTGTTTGAGGCTACAGTGGAGTCCATGTTGATGCATTTCCAGTACGTTTACTTCTACTCCATACATTTCAGAGACAAATATTGTACTTTTTATACTCCACTGCATTTATTTGAAAACTATAAGATTTGGATTATTATAATTACACTTCAACACTTCAGCCATATAGATTTCAGCCATTTGAACATAGTGGATCTACAAGCTTTTTACATTTTGAAAACATGAAATGTGACATTCTGCCTAATGAGAACATTTACTTTTGGTACTTTAACCAAATCAAACATTATTATGAACTAACTAACCATAAATAGCGGGTGAACACAGGTTACGCAGTACAACTGTTACGTACATTTTGCACTTTTACTCAAGTACATTTTGAATGAACAGAGTATTTCTACATTGCAGTATTCATACGTTTACTTAAGTAAAAAGGTACTTTTTTCCACCACGGCGCGTGCCACTACACACTGCATAGTAACCACAGATGACTGAATGCCTATCATCACCACAGCACACGCCAGCCTCGCAGAAACAAAAGACTCCTTTCCCAAAGAAATGAAGTATCGATTTTTAATTTAGAGGAAGAGCTGGAGATGTGGGTCAAAGTTGCGTTTTGTTTCAAGGTGCCTCGATCGCCCACATCACGCCTTCGATCCACCTGTACTTGAATACATACAGGGCCGAGCTTGTAACGCATCAGGAAGCTAAGTGTAGTTGAGACGTTTGCATTATGGATTAGCTTCACCCCGCTGGGAGTAGTCTACTTTTCCCAGATGATCACTTTCTGATATAAATTATGTTGTCGTTTCAAAAAAAGGTTGCCACAAAATATATATATACAGCTCGGTGCTTGTGTTTGACAGGTGGGGTTTGTGGGGTTAATAGAAAACAAATTATTTGAAATGATTACTTTAGGCACCAACAATCCCATTGAGTAGAAGGCCCCTAATGATTGCATTTAGAACACTAGATTGTGCAGTATTATCGTTTATATAATAGTCAGTATTGGCCTGTAGCCTACTCATTTGTTCATGTCATTTAAAGCAGGGAATCATAGCTTCAAATTGAGATATTGATTGTTCAGTTTGACCCATCGGTTTTGGAGATGTGGCTTATAGAGTATAATGTCTTGCAGAAAGCAGCGAGTTGAGAAAACAGGCTTGAAAGGTTCACTTCTGTGGACTCTAACATTACACCTATAGCTACATATAGTTGCACACCCCTAGCCTGCACCCACCACATGCCAATCATTTGCGTCATTTCGCACCACGTCTATTTTATCTGTATTCACGTCGGATTGTTCACAAGAATTGAGAGATGAAGTCACGCTCCGAGATATGCGGGAGATAGATAGTTGGATGCCATGCCACCCACACCTGCATACTTTTCTGTCAAGACCAACTCAAGTAGGTTAACAATTCTGGCCTCACACGTTTTGCTGCAACATTTATTTAAATTACTCATAGAGCTGTCCATGCAGGTTGTCAGCCATTTTCTCACCACCGCGTGGCATGGATGGCACACAGCCCGGCCAGGCAGACAGGGCGGACATCTTGACACCTTTCTGTGTGATCTGCCTGAGAGGCGTTCTCACGCCTGTCTGCTACAGGGTCGGGGGTCATATCCAAAACACATTTCTTTTTTTTCTTTTTTTTTTACTGCTTCTAAATGTATCAGTGACATGTGAATGTTTTTCATCGCTCCGTCTCACACCCAGCAGTCAGAGTGATACCCTCTATAGCTCAGTAACCTCGCCTCACCAGGCTTTCCACCACCTCGGAGGAAAGCCTTGTCTCTGTTTCAAAAGTAAAAGCTACAGGCTACGAGAGCTTTTATTGAGACAAATCGGTTTGAGGGAAAAGGAAGTTGCCACCTGTTGTTCCTGCCTGTCGACTACAAAACAATACTACAACATGACGTAACGATATCATCCGCTCCCGACAGGATCATACACCCTAAATGAAATGGTGCCCAGGCTACTATAGCTCAGTGGTTCTCAACCAGTGGTTCAGGGACCACCAGTGGTCCTTAAAGGGGGTTCCAGGTGGTCCCCATGCAACTAAATGATGGAGAGTTGGTAACCAGATGGACCCTTTATAATAGATCTTTAACTCTTGAGCAGGGCTGGATTAACACCTCTGAGGGCCCCTGTGGGCACTGGAGCTCGAAGCCCCCCCCCCCCCCCCCCCCCCCCCCCCCTGCACATGCACGTGCAACACTTTGCAACATTTTGTCCGTTTTGGGGAATTTTGGGTTGTATTTATGCCGTTATAGCCTGGTGTCCACCTATGCTTTCTATGTCATATGGAGCTCCCGGCAGGATCCGCCGGGAGAATCTAGACGCAGCTGCGCGACATGAGACTAATTTATTAGAGCGACAGAGAGAGAGAGGAGTGTGTGCGTGCGTGTGTGTGTGTGTGCGTCAATTTAACAAAGGTGCAGACGATCAGAAATCAGCAGAGAGTGATCGACGGTTGCGCTACTGTATGCCACATTTTCTCCCTGGAAATAAAAACGCCTGGGTTTCCGAGGCTAATGCCGTTATATTGGCCTATAAGTGACAACCAGGCATGTAACAAACACATTATTTTCATATGACCCACATAGTAGGCAAATGGGAGAGAGAATCCACTAGTGCCAGACAGTGCATTTCAGTGTTTTTTACCTTTTTATTTTATGTCGAGCCACCTGACGTGCTACGCATGAAAACAAAGCAATGCTGGATGTCATCTTTTATTCACCTCCCCACCTGACCTCACACAGCCCAGAGGGCCCACCCACCTTAAACAACAGCCAATCACCTGACCTCACACAGCCCAGAGGGCCCACCCATACCTTGAACAACAGCCAATCACCTGACCTCACACAGCCCAGAGGGCCCACCCACCTTAAACAACAGCCAATCACCTGACCTCACACAGCCCAGAGGGCCCACCCACCTTAAACAACAGCCAATCACCTGACCTCACACAGCCCAGAGGGCCCACCCACCTTAAACAACAGCCAATCACCTGACCTCACACAGCACATATGGCCCACCCATACCTTGAACAACAGCCAATCACCTGACCTCACACAGCCCAGAGGGCCCACCCACCTTGAACAACAGCCAATCACCTGACCTCACACAGCCCAGAGGGCCCACCCACCTTAAACAACAGCCAATCACCTGACCTCACACAGCACATAGGGCCCACCCATACCTTGAACAACAGCCAATCACCTGACCTCACACAGCCCAGAGGGCCCACCCATACCTTGAACAACAGCCAATCTAGTGCATTGTTGCAGCTTTTCAGCTGCCTTCTCACCAACAATGAAACACTATAATCTTTTTAGACACCATTTATTTTATTCAGATTAGCGGGGGATATTTTCTGTGGAGCTATAAGAAAAAAAACTCTCAATAGTTAAATTATTGTTAAACAGCTGGCATTACTTAACCCATTCTGAACGGGAACCCATTTTGGTGTTGGCATCATGTTATGCTTTAGCTATTTAAAAATAGCAGATCTACAAGCTCATAGCGCGCCACCGAGTGGCGCGCTACGAGCTTGTAGGTCCGCTATTTTTGAAAAATCGAAGAACGACTGACATTTTTTTAATCTGATCTCAGGTCAGAATGGGTTAAGTTAATTATACACAATTAGATAATACAGACGAGTTGTTGTTTTGATGGTTTGCCTGTTATCACTCCTAATTGTACCAACATCAATACAGCACTGAAATGTGGACACATTCTTTAGTTTTGGATCTGAGACGAGGCTACATCTCATCAAATGGTGATCCGTGGCTCAGATGCAGAATAAATAATGGACCCTGATATGAAAATAGTTGAAAAAGCACTCCTCTAGCTTACAGGAAAGGAAAGGACAGTTTTATAGTTGGCTTATATTTGTTTTACGAGCTGGACATTTCTCATCAGGGCAACGATAGGCTAATTGAAAAGCGGCTTGGAATTAGATTTCAGATCTCACAGGGATTGAAGGAAACATCACAGACATGATGGGATCGGCGTTCCAAAGACGGAGGTCTTGTGTTGCCAAGATGATAATGTTTTTTTTTTTTTTCTTGCATGGCTGGACGTGCAGAGTAAAAACCATCTGGGAGTTAATGATGTAACATCATCCTACAATACACTATCCATATCTCTAGTTTTCTTCGCCTTCCATATTTACAATCAGACGCGGGCGACTCCCGAGCAACTGAACTCTTACTTTACTTTACTTTACTTAGATTATTATTACCAGTGGCGTGCACAGATAGACACTAGGCAATTTTGCTCTTAAAAAAAAAAAAAAAAAAAAACTTAATTTGTAGTGTGTGGCCCATGCGGTGACATTGATCAAATCTTGATAAAAAAACGCTTCTACTATATTATGTAGGCCCCCACAATCTAAAGCTATGTTTCTATGTCAGTGGTTCTTCGATTAAAAAGAAAATAGCAGACCTACAAGCTCGTAGCGCGACACTCGGTGGCGCGCTATGAGCTTGTAGATCTGCTATTTTTCAATAGCTAAAGCACCAAAATGCGCTGCACAAGGTGCCCTTTTTTTCACTTGAGCACCTGCCCCTCTAAATGTCTGTGCACGCCACTGAGTATTACGAATCATGTTCTGTTGTAAGGATAGGCACTTATTAGCTTTCACCTATTCCTTTTGATCATCTTCATGTTTTTATAACAGCTTCCATTCATTATCGTAAATATTGTATTTGCAACTGAAGGATGATCAAATAAACTAAACTAATTATTTGCACCCACTGTTAGTTTGAAACACAAGTGGTGTTGATGAGTTGTATTGATTGATTGAATGAGTAGAAGGGTGTATGGGAGGGGCTGATAGTGTGGTGTCACTATATTACTGTTTATTTCATTGGCCCGTTTGACTGTCAAGGGGTTCAGCCTCCAGGAAGAAGACCCTAAATACAAAATTAATACACCATTTCACATAAAAAAACAAACTCCAGGGTGTCTACAGTAAGTACTGTCACCTCATAGACTCATGAAAAACTGGAAACATACAAAAATTGTGGCACTCCATCTTTAAGTGAAATCACTGAATATATAGTTTGTTTTTCCAACGTGTTAACCTCATTGCTTTTGGCATTGATATTTCACTCTTATTTTAGATTCCCTTCCTTCCATGGATGCTTTACAACAACAACACTGGCAGGCACAGAATACACAAAGACTAGAGTGCTCGCTGACAGTCGCACACACACGCACACACACACACGCACACACGCACGAGCAGACAGACAGGCATGCATGCAAGCACACACACGGAGAGACATTATCTTGAGGCGATGGATCATGTAAATGGCATTTTGTCTACGTTATGAGAATGTGGAAGATCTTTTTCTGCATGACCGAGGCGCTTATCAAGTGGGACTGTCTCCCACCCCACCCCCACCCCTTCCCCCCACAGATGTTTCATCTTCTGACAAGTGTGACTGTGTGTGTGTGTGTGTGTGTGTGTGTGTGTGTGTGTGTGTGTGTGTGTGTGTGTGTGTGTGTGTGTGTGTGTGTGTGTGTGTGTGTGTGTGTGTGTGTGTGTGTGTGTGTGTGTGTGTGTGTGTGTGTGTGCGTGCGTGTTAACCCATTTTGGACTGAGGTCGATTAAAAAAGGCTTCTGCAGTTTTCTGAAAAAAACATGTTTCTATATCGGTGGTGCTCAACCTTTTTCATGTCAAGGACCCCCATAATTATCTGTATTTGGCTGCGGACCCCCATCTGAAAATATGTTGTCCCCAGAAGCAAAGATTTGAGATAAAATCATTCGCTCTGAAACAATATATATTCAAGATTTGCACCACTTTTTCACACTTTTTCAAAAATAGCAGATCTACAAGCTCGTAGCGCGGCACTCGGTGCCGCCCTATGAGCTTGTAGATCTGCTATTTTTAAATAGCTAAAGTGTAACTTAATGCTCAAAACACCATAAAAGGGGTTCCCGGCCCAGAATGGGTTAAAAACTAATACTACATGTCATGACTTTATTTGCATATAGGTGACAATCAGAGATGACAAATGGCTCGCCCTGCTGAGTTATTATGAGGGCAGATCTGTCTCTGATCGCCAAGATCTGAAGGCTATACAGCACAGCAGAGGACAAAGCTATACAGTCGCTAGAAAGTGGAAGGAAAATAATATTTTTATTTTCTATTCTTTTATTTTTGTGCTGACTCATTTTACTGACTTCATGCTTTGCCCTTTTTATGATTTGTGCCCCCCCCCACCCTCCTCAAATCTATAGCCAGATAATATCCTGTTTTCCAGCCCAGAATATATACTTACTTGTAGACTTTGTTTTAGGAGATTCATTTTTTGACATACAGTAATTGTCGTGAATGGTGTGTTATTTATTTCGATAGATAGATGGATGGATGGATAGATGGATATATATATTATTCATATATTCATTCAATATATTAAGCAATGGATATTTAATTAAACAGTGCACTATTCTAGAAAAAAATGCCACCGTAGTCTTATGATAGATGGCATTTACCAGTAACTTCCAGTCATAAAAGTGCTAATTATTAGTTTCACTAATAATGTAAGATATCAGGCAGCTTATAGTATTGTCACTCTGTGTTGTTCATATACGACACACACAACCCAGTGAATGAAATCAGCATATTGTTCATTTGACAGGAGCAATGCAATAACTATAATAATAATAATAATAATAATAATAATAATAATACATAAAAAAATCATAATCACATATCAAGCTACACTAATCAAAGACAAAGCATGCCATGGAGTTGGAGATATCTTTGTTCTGCATGTCTCACAGCACACACACACACAAGCTCAAATGACTCCACGTTTTACACAAAATACATTATTACAGTATTATGCAAAGCACTATAGCTGCTGTCCTTGCACTGTTTAATGCATTTTGCACGATCTACAGTAGATATAAAACGCCACGACACTATGTTATTGCTAATAACTAAGGTTATTATAATCTGGTGCTATGGAGCGTGACCGGCCAAGGGCCGAAGGCGGCCTGTTGAGATTTTACTCTATATTACGGTATGCAAAACATAAATGTGTGTTTATTGCACATAAATGATATATGGTGCTTTAACCCATTTTGGGTGGGAACCCCTTTTGGTGTTGTAAGCATTATGTTATAATTTAGCTATTGAAAAAATAGTAGATCTACAAGCTTGTAGATCTTGTAGATCTGCTATTTTTGAAAGAAATCTTGAAAATGTTTAGCAAATCTTTGAATATATATATTCTTTCAGAGCTTTTTAACTCAAATCTTTGCTTCTGGGGGAGTCCCTGGAACAACATATTTTCAGATGGGGGTCGACGGCCAAATACAGATCATTATGGGGTTCCTTGACATGGAAAAGGTTTAGAACCACTGATGTAGAAACACAGGTTTTTGCTTTCGACGTCAGGCCTAAATGGGTTAATATAGCGCCTTTATCCAAGGCGCTTCACAATGATTGTGCATTTACATTAACCAATTCACACATGCATTCATAAACACCGATGGCAGAGGAAACCATGCAAGACACCACCGACCTGCTCACCGGGAGCAATGGGTGCTGCCTGCTGGACGAAAGTGGTATGGCGCGTGGGGTTGCCAGTGATTTCAGGCTATACATTCCACTATGACGCGCGCCCGCGTTTGGCCTCCATCTTGGATGCTAAAGCATATAGCATCAATGCTAGCTCGTAAAAATGAGGTCCATCCTTGCTCTAGAAAACATCAATGTTCCCGTCGCGCTCACCGAATAAAAATCAGAAAAGACCTCCGAACATCGCCGATTAGTTCGAAACCACAGACAGCGCATTAGTTTCAGAGAAGAAAAAAAAGCATGCAAAGGCCGCGACTAAAACAGAAGCTAACGGGTATGGAGATTATGAGACACCAAGCGGGGAGGGGACGTAGCAACGGTGCACGGCAACCGGAGTGGGTTTAACACATTCTGACCTGAGATCAGATTCATACGAGGTTTCCACTGGACACACACAGGTCTGCAGATTAACCCATTCTGACCTGAGATCAGATTCTAAAAAATGCCAGTCGTTCGTCGATTTTTCAAAAATAGCAGACCTACAAGCTCATAGCGCGCCACTCGGTGGCGCGCTATGAGCTTGTAGATTTGCTATTTTTCAATAGCTAAAGCACGACATGATGCTAACACCAAAATGGGTTCACGTTCAGAATGGGTTAAAAAAAAAGGAAAATAGCAATGACGATGTTATAGCGATATCAAACGCCTACTGTACTCGTCAGATGTGGCCATATGTCTCAATAATGGCATATGGAGATCTGGTATAACTATATCTGAGACACAGATGCTATTCCCATATGGCCATTTGCATACTGTACATACAGTTCGCCGAGGCCACCAACTTCAGACTTGGCTCCTCTCGCATGGTTGGCAACGACTCATTCGGATACGCGGTATAGTCCGGAACCGATAACGTCCAAAATGCACATATTATGGGCATACTGTATCATGGCCATAGTTATTATATGGCCATACAGTATACACCAGCTGCTGTCGGGAGAGAACCTCATAACTCACATTTTTGAGTTTTTTAATAAATCAGTGGTATTGAACAGCCTTTACTTACTTTATGTTTCGAAAAATAGGTTTAGAAAAGGCAGTATTGCTTTGTTTTAAAGGGTAAGACCACTTTTTTTTTAGGTTTGGGTTGTTTTCTTACCTTATTATGGGCAAACTATTACATTCCATGAGTTATTTCGCTCCGTTGTGTTGTTTATTAGCAATTTAAGAAATACAAAAATAGGGTCCATTGACTTCCATTGTAGCGGGGAAACAGCTCTCAAAGTCACTCTTTTAGCACATAAACTAACGCAACAAAAGCTGATTCTGACAGTTTATGACATCGGAAAACTCATGGGCAAAAATATATACCGGTAAGGTTTTCTTAATTTCCGAAAAAAATAACATTTTGGAGTTATGAGGATTCCTCTCGACAGCAGAGAGATGGATATTCAGTTGTCCAGACCAGTGTTGTTTTCGTCGACTAAAACTAAGACGAAAAATGTTCGTCGACTACCTTTTCCACTGAAGAAAACTAAATGGAAACTAAATTAAAACTATGCTATGGTGACTAAAACTAAGACTAAATATAGTGACAATTTCGTCAACAAATAAAAACTAGACTAAAATGTTAGGAAGGGACTAGTGGACAACAGATCCAGTATAAGTCATTTTACACTTGGTTGCATGCTGAAAATAGCAGATCTACAAGCTGCGTTGCTATTTTCAGCAAGTGTAAAATAAGTAATTATGACGGCAACAAGGCCGACTTTAGTCGACTAAATCACCTGTAGATTTAGCCGACTAAAATCTTATGACATTTAGTCGACTAAAACTAGACTAACACTAATACATTCCAGGTGACTAAAATGTGACTAAGACTAAGTGAAAACTATTCAGGAGACTATGACTAAAACTAAAATAGAAATTTGCTGCCAAAAACAACACTGGTCCAGACAAAGCCCCAGAGAGACGTATAGGTGCGACTCTAGTCGTGTCAATGTAACTCTTGAGAGCGTGCAAATGGGACCATCTGGTTCCATTTGTATACACTCTCAGAGTTCATCATAATAATAATAATAATAATATTAATAATACTTTTTATTTATAAGGCGCCTTTCAGGGCACTCAAGGTCGCCGTACAACAAGTTAAAAACGGTTGACACAAAACACAGTTAAAAGCAAAAGCAGACGGTAAAGTATAGCCTGCAGCAGAAAACACAGATCAATCATAGGCCTCTGCCTAAACAGGTGGGTTTTGAGGTGGGTTTTTTTTTGTATTTATTTGTATTTATTTTTTTGCAACTGAAACACTGGAAAATGGAAATGAATCATTTACTGAAAGGGTCCATTTTGTTTAATTAAATTTGGTTTCATTTTACGGTCTCAAGAGTTAAAGATCTATAAGGGTCCATTTGGTTACCAACTCTCGCTCATTGAGCTGCACATGGGGGCCACCCGGAACCCCCTCAAGGACCGCACCGGTGGTCCCCGGACCGCAGGTTGAGAACCCACCGCAATAGACCAGTCAGTGCCATAACTGCATATACTTCCACCCAAAGATAATCTTTACATCATCTGCTCTATGCAAAAAAAAAAATTGCACGCTCGGATTAAACTATGACACATTGTCTTTAGATGTGAGGAGGTGTCAAAGATTTCAAACTCTCTTCAAAGTCTTTCTCAAAAGTCTTCTAGCCCATTTTGCACGGGAACCCCTGTTGGTGTTATGCATTATGTTATGCTTTATAGCTTTTGAAAAATAGCAGATCTACAAGCTCATAGCGCGCCACCGAGTGGCGCGCTACGAGCTTGTAGGTCTGCTATTCTTTTTTAAATCGAAGAACGACTGACATAGAAACATAGCTTTTTCAGAAAACTGTCAGGGTGTATAGAAGAGATTTTTAGAATCTGATCTCAGGTCAGAATGGAAAACTGTCAGGATGTAGAAGAGATTTTTAGAATCTGATCTCAGGTCAGAATGGGCTAGAGGAATGGTATATGCGAGAGAGAGACGGGGTGAGTCTGACACACTTTAGTCCTTTTTTTTCCTCCACCCCACAAATCTTTTGGCTTTTCAAAGTCTTCTCTATAGCGTAGGCTATGACAGACGTTATACTTGGTTAGCTGATTTTTTTTTTGTGTGCTGAAAGTCAGTAAATAGTTAAAATGAACTCTATTGCAGTGTCATATTTCCAAATGTCAAATTATTCTTTTAAGAGATTACCTTAAATAATGTAACATCAAGAAGGGACGGTTTGATGCTGATTAGTCCCTACTTCTCTGTCTCTCTCTCTCTCTCTCTCTCTCTCTCTCTCTCTCTCTCTCTCTCTCTCTCTCTCTCCACGCTGTCTGTTCTCAAGTCACTCCTTCAGTCACTCCCTCTCATCTAATATCCCTCTTTATCCCATTTTGACCTGACGTCGAAATAAATAAACATTTTTTTGACAATTTTCTGAAATACCTCATGTTTCTGCATCAGTGGTGCTCAATATTTCATGTCAAGGACCCCCAAAAATGATGTAATTGGCCGCCGACCCCCATCTGAAAATATGTTGTTCCAGGGACCCCGCAGAAGCAAACAGTTGAGTTTAAAACGTTCACTCTGAAAGAAAATAATATATATTCAAAGATATATTTTCACGATTTTTCAAAAATAGGAGACCTAAAAGGAGATCTACAAGGTCGTGGCGCGGCACCGAGTGCCGCGCTACGAGCTTGTAGATCTGCTATTTTTCAACAGCTAAGGTACAACATAACATAATGCTTAAAACACCAAAAGGGGTTCCCAGCCCAAAATGTCTTATGCCACCAAAACTGTCGGAACGGTGAACCAGCTCATGCCATCAAAAAGAAGACGACACCCCCGTCCGTCCGTGAGAATAAAAAAGTTTGAATGATGTCTTTGGACCCCCCAAAAATAAAAACCCTCGTCCAATTATACATACCGGGCCAATAATTCCTGTCATTAACACCGCTGCATGCTTCCTGCACTGCACTTCCTCACAAGGTTATGAAATCAAAGCCACCAAACCCAATCTAATCACACCTAAAAGGCTTTGATTAATGGAATGTGCTCCCGGTCTTAAACAAGCAGCGGATCAATTTTCCCTGAGCGGTTATGACAGAGCGGCGGTCATCTCTGTGATGACACAGTCATCACAGAGATGACAGTGGAGAGACTGCTCTAATTTACAGAGAAGGCTTTAGATTCTGTTAAAGCCCAAATCAAATGGTTCTGCAGGCAAGCGGTGGCGGGTGATTTACAGTAACACGGCGTGCTGTTATTGGCACGGCCGTGGAGGAGCAGCCAGTCACAGCTGAGATACGGCCGTGGAGGAGCAGCCAGTCACAGCTGAGATACGGCCGTGGAGGAGCAGCCAGTCACAGCTGAGATACGGCCGTGGAGCAGCAGCCAGTCACAGCTGAGATACGGCCGTGGAGGAGCAGCCAGTCACAGCTGAGATACGGCCGCGGAGCAGCCAGTCACAGCTGAGATGCGGCCGTGGAGGAGCAGCCAGTCACAGCTGAGATACGGCCGTGGAGGAGCAGCCAGTCACAGCTGAGATACGGCCGCGGAGCAGCCAGTCACAGCTGAGATACGGCCGCGGAGCAGCCAGTCACAGCTGAGATACAAGACAGGTCGTTGTTAGAGGAAAACCAATATGCTGTTTTTCTCAGCCATGGAGTGCACGTTCCATCGGTCCAGGGACTATACTGTTGACCTATACGGTGTAGTTACAGGTGGTCCTTAAGGTCTCTCTGTCTCTCTCTCTCTCTCTCTCTCTCTCTCTCTCTCTCTTTCTCTCTGCGACAACTGCATTGAGTGATATGAGTAGGAAGAGTGACAGCAAGAGAGAGGGAGAGAGAGAGACCGTAAATGAATGAAGTGGTGGTGATGAGTGATTGATGGCTTTTGGTGTGCTGTGCCAATTGGTGTGCATGTGCACGTGCACACGCGCACACACATGTGTGGGGATTCGTGCATATACCTAACCTATCTCTGCAGCACACACACACAAAAGCACGCACGCACACACACACGCATGCACGCATGCACGCACACACACACACACACACACACACACACACACACATTGTGAGGGCAATCTGCTGGGCTCTTCCCTGAGGGTCGGGCGGGGGCCGCTGGGTGGAGGCCTGTGGCACGGTTAGCCAATAATATAAGACCTTATAGATCCAGATGGAGCAGCATATGCACCTACTGTATATCCACGCACGCACCCCCTGACCTCCCTATCTATTCTCATAAATATACAGTATTTGTATTCAGGCATACCTGCACTCACCCTGATGTTGTGTATGTTGTTGTTTTATCCCATTCTGAACGGGAACCCATTTTGGTGTTAGCATCATGTTATGCTTTAGCTATTGAAAAATAGCAGATCACGAGCTTGTAGGTCTGCTATTTTTTTTTTATCGAAGAACGACTGACATTTTTAGAATCTGATCTCAGGTCAGAATAGGTTAATCAGACCAGTGTGTGTCCAGTGGAAACCTCGTATGAATCTGATCTCAGGTCAGAATGGGTTATAGCCCTGAGAGCGAGGGGCTCTCAACGTCGGCCATTTCAAACAACCGCGTCCCGGTTTGCTGTATTGTCATTATCAACACATTAGGAATTCTTTCCGAACTTCCTACGTTAGTATAGTCTGATTCAGTCATCTTTTCTTTGTTTGCTGGTGAATTTCAATTCTGCTCGGATGCAGACTTTTATCGTGTTAATTGACCTGTTAATTAGCTTTATTTAATGATAAACCTATAAAGTTGGCTTACCGCTAATCAAAGCTCTCGTCAAGCGACAGCTCCATGCTCGCTTGCTGCCCCTTCAGGCTCAATGCATTCAAAATCCATGAAGGTGGAGGATGAGACCTTGCTAGGCCTTTTTTGAAGAGTTTTCCATTTCAAATGGCGCTGGATAAATACAGCGACTGTGTTTAGTGGCTCAATAGCTCTTCCCTGTGACCGCACATCTAAAATATGAACGCATCTAAAGACTCTTTAGCCAGTGATTAATCGGATCAGCGCGACCACCTCCGCCATTGTGGTTTTGCGGAGAGACGAGGAGGCGCTCTTCTCCAACAGCCAAATAGAATGCCTTATTCTAGACTACTAACGTGGGTCAGTTCGGAACATTCCTTTTATACACAAAACATGGGTGTAAACAGCTTAGTGACTCAGAATGAAGTATTATGATGTTTGGGCCAAATTCTTACTCGTATTAATTTGAGAAAACTCTTTTCTGTCTGAATCCCATTTTCTCCTCGACTGGGTTGGTCAATCGATCTCTGACGAGCTGAGTGCCCTTGACAACATGGTCAATGGTGATTTCAAGAGGCAAAGCCAAAGGTCAGTGTAGTTTGTAATCAAGTGACGTGTGTGTGTGTGTGTGTGTGTGTGTGTGTGTGTGTGTGCGTGTGCATGTGCTTGTGTGTGTGCGCGCATATCCTTCATGCAATCTCAAGAACCGACTGATGGACGAAGATACTGTACAAGTATTGCATTACAGTTTTGAGGCGGCTGTGGCTCAGGAGGTATAGAGCAGGTCGTCCAATGATCCCATGGGTCGGCGGTTCGAATCCCGGTGCCTCCTCCTCCTGTCCACATGTCGGAGTGTCCTTTGGGCAAGGCACTGAACCCTACATTGCCTCCAGTGGTAACCAGGGCTCCTGTAGTACGGACCGCTGGCTGCGGCCTGTCAAGACTCCCTACTTCCTTGACAGCATGACAAGATATACTGTTCACATCAAACAGTTGAATTCTGGGTGGGGTTAAGATTTAACATAAAGATCAAAAAGTTGGCTGCCTACGTGTGTTTTGATTCACACCTGGGGCAAGCTTCAAACAGTAAAGAACAATGCCTGTCCACAGGGTACTGTAGTATATATTTCATACCATACAGGGGAGAAAATGTGCACGGCAGGTACTTGACTGCGTGCTTGCTTTCAGACCTGCAGTCAGACAGACTCCTTACACAGAAATGTAGTTGACCAAAATTACATAGCCTATACTTATTATGAATATCATGAAATTTGGAGACCACACTTTCAAACGGTCGGCGATTAACGCACCCAATAAGTCATTTTCAATGAGACCTGCGACCTGCGTTTGTTTTTCTGTAAGCGGAGAAGTCGAGGGGCGACAGCAGCAACAACAACGCAAGCGACTGTCCAGACCTGGATTCTGTTGAGCTTCTTATTGTTTTACGCTTGCATTGTCGCGCCCCTCTTGAGCAGACCTGGAGCAGACCTGTCGTTGATCCAGGCGACAACATCTGCGTTAATTAATCGATGCCTGAAAAAGTACCTTCATGCTGTTTCCCCTTTCCTGCATGTGTCTCCCATACTTCGTCTCATTCTCTGCGCTCAATGGGCTAAATCTAAACACAAATTAAAAATACAAATTAATAAATATGCATGTTGTGGACTGCTCCTTTCCCCAGTCAAAATAGGCCAATTATAATGAAATGGCATATTAATAATATGCTGCCACCTCAACCTTATTTTTAGTAAAGTTGTTTACTAAAACCTTTGCTTGGTATACGGTGTTATCGTTCCAGACACCCTTCCCAGCTATAAGTCTGCTTAATTTGTATGGTGTTGATGAAAGGATTATGGTTCCAGTCACAGCTATATGTCTGGCCACAGTCTGGCCACAACATGCATGTGTGGGAGTCCTTCATTTAACGTGTTAATTATTTGGAGTAATTATTTGATCCATGTCTGCTTTTCTCCCACACACTCGTATAGGTCACAGAGAATGTACGCACGGTGGCTCCAAGAGCTGTGAACTAAATCCGAGTGATTATAGTGACTTGAGCAGTGTCCCATGTGTACAGTATGTGTGATAGAAAACTGTCGTTCCCTGATGTCATCGCTATAGGGACACATGCATCAGTAAGCAGGAACTGGGGGTGGTATAATGAAGGACCGGGAAGTCTGGCGTGGCATTGTGAAACCCATGATCTCGACCGCGGTCGAAAAATGATGATGATGATGTGTATGTGTGTCCCTGTGTCCCTGTGTCTCTGTGTCCGAGCACGGAAAGCTGCAACAAGGTGTAACTCTGTCATTTCTCGACCCTTTCGGACGCGGGAAGGCTCGCCGGAACCGGGCCACCCCCCTAGGGAGCGTTCCTGGGTGTCTGGATGTCCCCCCCCCCCAAGGGTCGTTCCGAAAGGTGGTGGAACTGCTGCGACACTCTATACTTTCCGCCATAGAGAGGCGTCCAGTGACCGCGAAGAGACATTAATAATCCTGGGTGCGCTTCCTTACATATTCCTACAGTCTATCAATCACTCACCCTCACCCGCTGTATAGACGACACCAGTGTCATCAATATCATTTTTCTTCTTTTTCTCTGACACATTGATCACACACACACACACACCGGCCGAGAAAAGAACACTTATACGCTTCTACGGTGGAGCGGTGAGCAGCGCCTGTATCTGTTGCTGTTGTCTGGGAGTAATCAACTAATGTGAACAGGCAGAGGTAACCTTTCAGAGGCCTCGCTCGCATGCCTGATTTATCCCACAGATGCGTGCAGCAGAATGCACATCCATATCAATGTGAACTGTGTTGGATATGCCAACAGCTAAGCGTTGCTCCGTTTTTGCTACTGTTCCGTTTCTCCGTTTTATTGAGTTGGTGCAGCCACTCTGATAAACAGCAACGCATGTCTGTCTGTCTGTCTGTCTGTCTGTCTGTCTGTCTGTCTGTCTGTCTGTCTGTCTGTCTGTCTGTCTGTCTGTCTGTCTGTCTGTCTGTCTGTCTGTCTGTCTGTCTGTCTGTTTAGGTGTACCAACAGTTGACAAAGTTGCGCTGTTGAGCTTTACACTGTGCACAGGTGCATGATGGGAAGCTGAGTTATTTTTAGTAAGGAAATAACAGCAATGTGTGTCCCTATAGTATTAGTAATAACAGATCTACAAGCTCACAACGCAATATAGTCCGACAGCCAATAGCCCGACAGTCAATAGCCCGACAGCCAATAGTCCGACAGCCAATATCCCGACAGCCAATAGCCTGACAGCCAATAGCCCGACAGCCGATAGTCTGACAGCCGATAGCCCGACAGCCAATAGTCCCACTGTTTAGTGGCGGCTGTGGCTCAGGAGGTAGAGCAGGTCCTCCAATGATCCATGGGTTATAATCCCGGCTCCTCCTCCTGTCCACATGTCAAAGTGTCCTTTGGGCAAGACACTGAACCCTACACTGCCTCCAATGAGTCGGTCGGTGTGAGCTCGCCACCGTCGGTGTGTGAATGTGGGTGAAGTGAGGACGCTGGCGTCGACTGTTCGCCACTTCACCTCCCAATGTATGAATGAATGACACTGTGTGAAAAGAAGAGTTAACGGGGCAATTATGGGCCCAGTAAACCTCAAGTTTAGCGGGCAGTTAATATATACGGTAATATACAGGTGTAATGGTACAATTCGGGTTTTTACCGGATTTCGTTGGACAGTTTAACGGGAGTTTCCTGTAATATATACACATCCGTATTCCATGGTTTTTGTGCAGTGTGAACCATTGTAAAGCGCTTTGAGCACTGTAAAACAATGCAATTCATTATGAAAATGCACCGATACACCAACAACACCACTCAGTTCAGACAGGTCTGATTTTCTGTTCTTTACTTTCTTTACTTCTGTCCTTGTTCTTGTTCTTCTTCTTCTTCTTCTTCTTCTTCTTCTTCTTCTTCTTCTTCTTCTTCATCTTCCTCTTCCTCCTCCGTCTTTCATAGCTCTCTCTCTCTCTCTCTCTCTCTCTCTCTCTCTCTCTCTCTCTCTCTCTTTGTCTCTCCCCCACATTACTCCATGTCAGTGTGGGACCGAGAAATCATATATTTTCTAAAAATGAACTTCAGCAAGGGGGATGGCTGGATTTAATACAGACTCATTATTTTGATTGATGCCGCAGGAATCTGCCACTCACCGCCGAGGCTAAGAGGATTCGGCTACATGCTTTATGGTTTAGAAAAACCTCAGAGGAAAGTTTAAGTCCTTCTGGGCGGGAACACCCTGTCGGTGTTTTAAAGCATTATGTGTTATACTTTAGCTATTGTAAAAATATCAGATCTACAAGCTCGTAGCGTGGCACTCAAGCTTGTAGGTCTGCTGTTTTTGAAAGATGGTGAAAATGCGGCACAAATCTTTGAATATATATATATTCTTTCAGAGCGAACGTTTTTAACTCAAATCTTTGCTTATGGGGGGTCCCTGGAACAACATATTTTCAGATGGGGGTCGGTGGCCGATTATATATGTTTTTTTTTAGGTCCTTGACATGAAATAGTTTGAGAACCACTGATACAGAAACAAAGTTTTTTCAGAAAACTGTCATAATTTTTTAGAAGGAATTATTTGTAGAATGTGTTCTGGGGTCCAAACGGGTTAAGTCCCTTTACGGATCTCTCTCCGGCACTCTCCCTTGTCTTTCAACTCCGTTCTGAGTGACGAATGGATGAGAAGAGTTTCTGCTTTGCAAATGAACTTGCCCGGAAAGAGCTTCCCAGAATGTGTATTTTTTTTTTCACAAGAGCCACGTGCATTGCATGAGTAGTTGTTGTTGGGTCATTTTGATCAACAACGGGTTTATATTTGGGTTCCTATAATCTCGCAGATTAAAAGCCATGAACAGAATACTGATTACAGGTGGTGATTAATTACAGATTAGAGGCGATCTTTTTTGTTTAACCCATTTAGACCTGAGGACGATTTTATGAAAGTCGTCTAAATCATGACAGTTTTCTGAAAAACTCCATGTTTCTCTGTCAGTCGTTCTCAAACATTTTCATGTCAAGGACCCCCCAAAAAGATATGCCGCCGACCCCCATCTGAAAATATGTAGTTCCAGGGACCCCCCCAGAAGCAAAGATTTGAGTTAAAAACATTCACTCTGAAAGAATATATATTCAAAGATTTGCACTACATTTTCAGCAGCTCATAGTGTGGCACTTGGTGCCACACTATGAGCTTGTAGATCTGCTATTTTTCAACAGCTAAAGTTTAACATAATGCTTAAAACACCAAAAGGGGTTCCCGTACAGAATGGCTTAAAACAAATTGGACACGGTGAACTTTTATCCTCAGAGATTGAGATACTTGAATCAAAATATATATTTTGAAACTTGTGTTTCTTCAAAACAGTTTATATTGTTATGCATTTTTTAACTGTAGCTACTAGCTAGTGGGGAATGAAAGCTCATAAGCACCGGGATTTAATCACATATCCTGTTTGCTTCCGGTCTAAGGATCCGAGCCATGCCGCGCTATACGCTGAAAAAACAATTCAGAAACAATGGAATGGTTTAACCGCGTTGAAAATTATGCATATCGTTCGGGGGGATGGGTCATTTTTCACCGGGGAGCCATGATGGTGTAACCCTCAGGGCTGACAGTGAGTCATAACACTTCAGGAATTACATCTCATCGACAAGGATATATTCTAGAAGAGTCGCTCTCTTTTTCCGCCTCAAAAAAAGACCAGCATGCTTCGCTGCGCAACCCAAATTATTTCCCATATTTATGTTCGGTTTGCTCATACGCTTTCATAATGAGAAGACACAGAGGCTGGTTGGAAGGAAGCACGAACAGCATTACACTTCACTTGTTAACATATTACTTTACCGCTTGGTTAGGAAAAAAAATTAAAAAAGTCATGACTTTATCCCTTTTAGGCCTGACGTCGAAAAAAATAAAAATAAAACTCTTCTGAAATGTATTATGTTTCTATATCAGTGGTGCTCAATATTTCATGTCAAGAACCCCAGAAATTTGATGTAATTGGCCGCCGACCCCGATCTGAAAATATGTTGTTCCAGGGACCCCCTCAGAAGCAAGGATTTGAGTTAAAACACGTTTGCTGTGAAAGAATATACATTCAAAGATTTCCGCCAAATTTTTCAAGATTTTAGAAAAATAGCAGACCTACAAGCTCGTAGCACGGCACTCGGTGCCACGCTACAAGCTTGTAGATCTGCTATTTTTCAATAGCTAAACTATAACAAAATGCTTAAAACACCAAAAATGGGTGTTTTCCCGCTCAAAATGGGTTATACCCATTCGATTGCAAATGCCACTTGCGTGAGACGGGGCGAGAGAATGTATGTAAAGCCCCCGGTAAGGAGGAAATGCCTAAAAGGCTTGCATGCAGTGTTGTTGTTAACTTAGATTATGATCAAACGCAATGAATAAAACATAACACAATTTGCCCCAAAAATAACAATAATTCATGTAGATGAGGTTCTGTTGTCACGACAAACTCCTGCATGCTAATCCCCTGGCCTGACACTGCTTAGTTCTGTCATGAAGGAATGCATAAAGTTTACACTTGGTTTTAGGATTTAGCACCTCGACCTGACAGTCGTTTTCATGAATGCATCCGATTAAAGTTATCGTCTCCACCAGGCCGAAGGCACGGGGAGAGAGTATATGTTTTGTTGTCTCCACCAGGCCGAAGGCATGGGTAGAGAGTATGTTTAGTTTTTGTCTCCACCAGGCCGAAGGCACGGGGAGAGAGTATGTTTAGTTTTTGTCTCCACCAGGCCGAAGGCACGGGGAGAGAGTATGTTTTATTGTCTCCACCAGGCCGAAGGCACGGGGAGAGAGTATGTTTTGTTGTCTCCACCAGGCCGAAGGCATGGGGAGAGAGTATATGTTTTGTTGTCTCCACCAGGCCGAAGGCATGGGGAGAGAGTATGTTTAGTTTTTGTCTCCACCAGGCCGAAGGCACGGGGAGAGAGTATGTTTTATTGTCTCCACCAGGCCGAAGGCATGGGGAGAGAGTATGTTTGATTGTCTCCACCAGGCCGAAGGCACGGGGAGAGAGTATGTTTTGTTGTCTCCACCAGGCCGAAGGCATGGGGAAGAGAGTATGTTTTGTTGTCTCCACCAGGCCGAAGGCACAAGGAGAGAGTATGTTTGATTGTCTCCACCAGGCCGAAGGCACGGGGAGAGAGTATGTTTTATTGTCTCCACCAGGCCGAAGGCACGGGGAGAGAGTATGTTTTGTTGTCTCCACCAGGCCGAAGGCACGGGGAGAGAGTATGTTTAGTTGTCTCCACCAGGCCGAAGGCATGGGGAAAGAGTATGTTTTGTTGTCTCCACCAGGCCGAAGGCACGGGGAGAGAGTATGTTTTATTGTTTCAACCAGGCCGAAGGCATGGGGAGAGAGTATGTTTAGTTGTCTCCACCAGGCCGAAGGCATGGGGAGAGAGTATGTTTTGTTGTCTCCACCAGGCCGAAGGCACGGGGAGAGAGTATGTTTTGTTGTCTCCACCAGGCCGAAGGCATGGGGAGAGAGTATGTTTAGTTGTCTCCACCAGGCCGAAGGCACGGGGAGAGATTATGTTTAGTTGTCTCCACCAGGCCGAAGGCACGGGGAGAGAGTATGTTTTGTTGTCTCCACCAGGCCGAAGGCATGGGGATATAGTATGTTTTGTTGTCTCCACCAGGCCGAAGGCACGGGGAGAGAGTATGTTTTGTTGTCTCCACCAGGCCGAAGGCATGCGGAGAGAGTATGTTTAGTTGTCTCCACCAGGCCGAAGGCACGGGGAGAGATTATGTTTAGTTGTCTCCACCAGGCCGAAGGCACGGGGAGAGATTATGTTTAGTTGTCTCCACCAGGCCGAAGGCATGAGGAGAGAGTATGTTTTGTTGTCTCCACCAGGCCGAAGGCATGGGGAGAGAGTATGTTTAGTTGTCTCCACCAGGCCGAAGGCACGGGGAGAGATTATGTTTAGTTGTCTCCACCAGGCTGAAGGCACGGGGAGATATTATGTTTAGTTGTCTCCACCAGGCCGAAGGCACGGGGAGAGAGTATGTTTAGTTGTCTCCACCAGGCCGAAGGCACGGGGAGAGAGTATGTTTAGTTGTCTCCACCAGGCCGAAGGCACGGGGAGAGAGTATGTTTAGTTGTCTCCACCAGGCCGAAGGCACGGCGAGAGAGTATGTTTAGTTGTCTCCACCAGGCCAAAGGCATGGGGAGAGAGTATGTTTAGTTGTCTCCACCAGGCCGAAGGCACGGGGAGAGAGTATGTTTAGTTGTCTCCACCAGGCCGAAGGCATGGGGCGAGAGTATGTTTAGTTGTCTCCACCAGGCCGAAGGCACGGGGAGAGAGTATGTTTAGTTGTCTCCACCAGGCCGAAGGCATGGGGCGAGAGTATGTTTAGTTGTCTCCACCAGGCCGAAGGCACGGGGAGAGAGTATGTTTTGTTGTCTCCACCAGGCCGAAGGCATGGGGAGAGAGTATGTTTTGTTGTCTCCACCAGGCCGAAGGCATGGGGAGAGAGTATGTTTTATTGTCTCCACCAGGCCGAAGGCCCCTAGGAGAGAGTATGTTTGATTGTCTCCACCAGGCCGAAGGCACGGGGAGAGAGTATGTTTTATTGTCTCCACCAGGCCGAAGGCATGGGGAAGAGAGTATGTTTTGTTGTCTCCACCAGGCCGAAGGCATGGGGAGAGAGTATGTTTAGTTTTCTCCACCAGGCCGAATGCATGGGAGAGAGTATGTTTTATTGTCTCCACCAGGCCGAAGGCATGGGGAGAGAGTATGTTTTATTATCTCCACCAGGCCGAAGGCACGGGGAGAGAGTATGTTTTGTTGTCTCCACCAGGCCGAAGGCACGGGGAGATAGTATGTTGTATTGTCTCCACCAGGCCGAAGGCATGGGGAGAGAGTATGTTTTGTTGTCTCCACCAGGCCGAAGGCACGGGGAGAGAGTATGTTTGATTGTCTCCATCAGGCTGAAGGCACGGGGAGAGAGTATGTTTTACACTCCGTCCGTCCGTCCGTCCGTCCGAGTCTTTTGTCCGTCCGAGTGTGTGTCCGTCCGTCCGTCTGTCTGTGGACAGCACACGGCCCTCATTGTGAGCTATTCTCTCAACTCAACTGTCCAAAACACCAGTTGTTTGAAACTGACGACGACTCTTGACAGATACGTAACTTTGTTACTGTTTGCACGCCATGCACGGTGTCACAAAGCACACATTATTGAACTCTTGACAGATATGTAACTGTGTTACTGTCCACACGCCATGCGCGGTGTCACAAAGCACACAGTATTGAACTCTTGACAGATATGTAACTGTGTTACTGTCCACACGCCATGCGCGGTTTCACAAAGCACACAGTATTGAACTCTTGACAGATATGTAACTGTGTTACTGTCCCCACGCCATGCGCGGTGTCACAAAGCACACAGTATTAAACTCCTCCAGCGTTCGTTAATCATTTTGTGCCTCTCAGAGTTCTTACAGTGCACACAGAGTTCTGTTACCACTCAGGGTTTTTACAGTGCACACCAGTGTTGTTTTTGGCAGCAAATTTCTATTTTAGTTTTAGTCATAGTCTCCTGAATAGTTTTCACTTAGTCTTAGTCACATTTTAGTCACCTGGAATGTATTAGTGTTAGTCTAGTTTTAGTCGACTAAATGTCATAAGATTTTTGTCGACTAAATCTACAGGTGATTTAGTCGACTAAAATGTATTTTTGTAGGCCTTGTTGCCGTCATAATGACTTATTTTACACTTGCTGAAAATAGCCGATCTACAAGCTCACAACGCATCACAGCGCGACGCGTTGTGACCTTGTAGATCGGCTATTTTCAGCATGCAACCAAGTGTAAAATGACTTATACTGGAGTATAGAGTATATAGTTTTAGTAGACGAAAAGTAGTTCTGTTACCACTCAGGGTTCTTACAGTGCACACATGTGCAACGTGACAGTAATTGGGCCATCAAGGAGCCTCGCTCCGCCAGCCTAGCAGCCATGGAGAATATTAATGGGGTAGGGACCAGAAAATGATGCACGCACACACACAGACTCACACACACACACAGAGACGCACACGCACGCATGCACGCCTAAAAAAAAAAAACAGCCTTGATCATAACTAGACATGGTCTGTAATAATGACTGACTGCACTAAAGAGAATCTGCCTATACCACACACTGTGATCAGCCTGCCATGCCATGTCCACGCAGGCATGCACATACACACATGCACGCACACAGACACACACACACACACACACATGTGTGTGTCCATCATGCATGTGGACATTGCACCGTGTGACATGGCGTCTAGTCGGCCTATGCTACTACTATACTTACTTAAATAATAGTATCAATGCTGCAATGCAGTTAGTTAGTTAGTTACTTTATTGACACAAATGTATAAAACATTGGGTCCAAACAATAATAAAAAACACAAAACTTTAAAAAGGTACAATACATAAAAAAATAATACAATACACAATACAGAAACCCTTTACACCAGGAGCTTTCTATTGCTCCACAAGTGACAGGCAGGCATATTTCATTCTGATATCTTGTGTGAGTGGACACACCAGTATGTGCTGTTCGTTTTGTATACCAGTCTCACATTGGCAAAACCGCTGTTCAGGTGGTTTCCATCTTCCCATTTCCACACGGACAACCAAAACCGTGTAAAGGTTATCCTCAAATAGTCCTCAATGTATGGTGTACTGCTGGTACTGGCATGCACTAGTTAGAAGTCCATAATTCAAAATGTACTCGAGTAAAAGTATGAAAGAATTGGCATCAAAATGTACTTAACCCATTCTGACCTGAGATCAGATTCATACGAGGTTTCCACTGGACACACACTGGTCTGATTAACCCATTCTGACCTGAGATCAGATTTTTTAAAATGTCAGTCGCTCTTTGATTTTTCAAAAATAGCAGACCTACAAGCTCGTAGCGTGCCACTCGGTGGCGCGCTATGAGCTTGTAGATCTGCTATTTTTCAATAGCTAAAGCACGACATGATGCTAACACCAAAATGGGTTCCCGTTCAGAATGGGTTAAGTACAGTACTTATCAGTACAGTACTTATCAGTATCAGTATCAATGCACTTAGTTACTTTCCACCTCTGAGTACTTGCCTGAACTGACTATTGCGATTAGAGAGTCTGTACTTGCATCGAGACGTCCTTCTCATCCAGCGAGCAGAGAAGGCTATTACGGTGGTTTCCTGCAGTGTTTGGGCCAAGTTCAGATGAATTATTCATGGCAACCTAATTTATTTATTAACATTTTTACACACAAGAGTCTTGCCTAGCAATGACAACAGTGCTTGTCAGATCACTTTTAATATGATTTCTGCGGGATAGGCTCGTTATAGAAGCCTCTGTGTATATATATATATATATATATATATACATATATATATATATTAGTGCACAACTGTGTTTCTTTCTCTATTGTTCTCAGTATAGGGTCTGCTTGTATATATTCCTTCCTTAAGCCCTTCTGGACAGGAACACCCTGTTGGTGTTTTTAAGCATTATGTTAAACATTAGCTATTGAATAATAGCAGATCAATACGAGCTTGTAGATCTGCTATTTTTGAAAAAAAATCGTTAAAATGTGAGCAAAACTAGTATTTCACAGTGAACGTTTTTAACTCAAAGCTTTGCTTCTGGGGGTAGGGGGGGTAGGGGGGGGGGGGGGGGTTCCTGCAGGAACAACATATTTTGGGGGATCCTTGACATGAACATGTTTGAATGAGATCCACTGACATAGAAATATATTGGTTTTTCAAGAAAACTGTCAGGATTTAGAATACAGTGTGTCTGTGGGTGTGTCTAACAAAGGTACCTATGGGTTCTCAGACTCTGTACATTATTGTAGAATCGTCCTCAGGTCTAAATGGGTTAAGAGTAACCGGGGCGATGCATGACATCTCCAACATAGCCTCACATAACTTAAAGCACAGCTGCAGGTGACTGTCTTCTGTCTTCTGCTAAATCATATGACTGACTCTGACTCCATCGTCTCACTGGCCCTGAATACACAATATACTCTCTCTCTCTGTCTAAGTGTCTATCTCTCGCTCTCGCTCTCTCTCGCTCTCTTTCTCTCAAACGCACGCATGTACTCTCTCTCTGTCTCTCTCTCTCCCTCTCTCGCTCTCTCTCTGTCTCTATGTCTCTCTCTCGCTCTCTCTCTCTCTATGTCTCGCTCTCGCTCTCTCTCTCTCGCTCTCTTTCTCTCGAACGCACGCATGCACTCTCTCTCTCTCGCACACACGCACGCACGCACTCACGCACACACGCGCAACCCGACACACACACACACACACACACACACACACACACACACACACACACACACACACCTCCAATGTCAGAAGAGCAGAGCCGGGTGCCTTCGGCGCTAAAAGAGGCAGCTCAGGGCCCTCAATGAGCAACGGAGCACAGCGGGGGGGGGGGGGGGGGGGCAGAGATAAAGAGAGAGGGGGACGACGACGAGGAGAGAGAGAGAGAGAGAGAGAGAGAGAGACGCCCAGTGCTTTGAGTCACAGTGCCATCACAAGTAATGCCTCATAAGAGAGGACAAGGTCACAGATCACAGCCAAATGGAGGTGGCCGGTCATGTACGGTACTGTACAGTACAGTACACACACACACACACACACACACACACACACACACACACACACACACACACACACACACATTTTGCTGGCTGTCTGAAAATAAAAGAAAAAAAGTACATTTAAATGTTTTGACATATTATTGCTTATAGCAGCTTTAACCTTTACTTCTGGACTTAAAATCATTGTTTTATTTGATGGCCCTTCTATTCCTGCCCTGCTCTGTGTTCTCAGAGAAGTGGCCTCGACCCTAAAACGATGAAATCACCATTTGAAAGTTTTAGGGCTCCCCGGCTGCGCTATCAACAAACTATCGGTCTAAGTAGCTCTACCATCGCACCATATATACGGGAGCCTTTATTGTATGTTAAAATAATAACATTGCCAAAGCTGTTGGTTTTATATGAATGTCGCAGCCACCGGATTTCAGAAGGGATTATTCACCTTCTCTCCTTAAATGGCAGTCAGGTGCCATTGTGTTGTTTTGACATAATCCCCCAGGGGGGGGGGGGGGGGGGGGGGGGGGGCAGGGATTGAACATGATATGACTCAATCACTTCGAAGGTGGGAGTTAAGGCAAGGGCAACAGAGACACAGCTCGATGCAGGGCAAAACAAAAGGGGCAAAAAAGCATTAGCTGTTGTTTTAACAAGCGAGGATAAGGATAAAGCCAAGGGTGTGAGTCGAAGGGACAGCAAAACAACACTATGGTATTCTTTTTAATCCTGTCAATGGGAGCCATCTCTCTAATCCCTTGTTGTGTATAGGTCCCAGGACCTGTTCTGTCCTTTTGGGTCCCTGCAGCTAGGGCTAATCCCTGGCTGTATAGTGTGTGCCCCTGGGCTTCAAGTGTACACTGCTTGCCCTATCCTATACCATATTGCATATAGCAGGCACGGATTACAGAAAATACAGCAAAAAAAATAATATATACAATGAGCAATACAAATCCATGATAGCTACTAGAGCCTATAGGTTTCCCCTTATTTTGTTCCCCCCAATGTATTCCTTTTCCAATCAGTGTTGAATTTGACAGCACATTTTGATTTTAGTTTAGTCGTTTGAATAGTTTTCATTTTGTTTTAGTCTCGTGTTTTAGTGTTCTGTTAGTGTAGTGTCTAGTTTTAGTCGATTAAATATCATGTGATTTTAGTGGACTAAATCTACAGTTGATTTAGTCCACTACAATGTGTTCTGTTGTGCCTTGATGCTGTCTTAATGGCTGATTTTACACTACGCTGAAAATAGGCGATCTTGTGAGCTTGTAGATCCCCTATTTTCAGCATGCAACCAAGTGTAAAATGACTTCTACTGGATCTCTTGTCCACTAATCACTTCCTAACATTTTAGTATATTTTTTATTCGTTCACGAAATTGTCAATTATATTTAGTCTCAGTTTTAATCATATAGCTTAGTTTTCATTTATCATTTCCATTTAGTTTACGTCAGTGAAAAAAAAGGTTGTCGATGAAGAAAAATAATTGTCATAATTTTGACAAGTTCAACACTATTTCCAATTCCACCGCAATCCCTATTCTGACAGCCTGCCCCTCCACTGTCATCCTGGGTATGGTCTAGTCACCCCCGTGTCTCCTCTGGTTCAAATGGAGTCTCCAGCCACCTGGCAGCGAGGAGTTACTTTCTACACACACGACAAAAACAAATGGAAACGAAATGAAAACTCAGCTACGATGACTAAAACTAAGACTAAATATACTGACAATTTCGTCGACAAATAAAAACTAGGCTAAAATGTTAGGGAGGGACTAGTGGACAAGAGATCCAGTATAAGTCATTTGACACTTTTTGCACTTTTTGCATGCTGAAAATAGCTGATCTACAAGCTCACAACGTGTTGCGCTGCGACACGTTGTGTACTTGTAGATCAGCTTTTTTCAGCAAGTGTAAAAACAGTCATTACGACGGCATCAAGGCCCGCCACAAGTGTGTCTTAGTATAGGAGTGAGTGAGCCCTTAACATATAAAAAAAAAAAAAAAAAGTAGTCTTACTATAGCCTATATTCTTAATATATAAGAATATATATTCCCACAACAGTGTTGAAGTATTCCTGTCCTGGCTGTGCAGTGTTTATATATGACCAGGGTGGGTTCAGTTTTCATTACCACACAGATCACAAGGCTCTGAGTGCCATTACAACACAATGTGTTGCTGCCATCTTGTCAGGCTTGTTAAGAGATGATCTTTTGAATAGCGGGAACAATAGCAAGTGATAGAGAACTCCTCCTCCGTACATACAAGAGAACAATGGCAGGGTTTATGGTGCTTTGATGCAGAAATATCTCATAAGTACTGATAAACAGTGCTTAGAGACTATAGAGAGAGGATACAAGCTTTTATCCACTGACAAACATTGGTGATAAACAGTGCTTAGAGACTATAGCGAGAGGATACAAGCTTTTATCCACCGACAAACATTGGTGATAAACAGTGCTTAGAGACTATAGATAGAGTATACAAGCTTTTATCCACTGACAAACATTGGTGATAAACAGTGCTTAGAGACTATAGAGAGAGGATACAAGCTTTTATCCACCGACAGACATTGGTGATAAACAGTGCTTAGAGACTATAGATAGAGTATACAAGCTTTTATCCACTGACAAACATTGGTGATAAACAGTGCTTAGAGACTATAGAGAGAGAATACAAGCTTTTATCCACCGACAGACATTGGTGATAAACAGTGCTTAGACTAGAGAGACTATACAAGCTTTTATCTACCGACAAACATTGGTGATAAACAGTGCTTAGAGACTATAGAGAGAATACTAGCTTTTATCCAGCGACAGACATTGGTAGCTACGGAGAGGCCCGGCCTGGAATCTAAATTGCATCAGGGTCAAAACTTGACTTGTGTGCAGGGGGAAAAACAACAACAACAACAGCACAAGCCCCACTTCTGTAGGATTTTAACACCTCAATGTCATACAGTGGTTTTGTGTGT
>NC_139702.1:13332294-13420364 GCF_964188405.1 Protomyctophum parallelum
ACACACACACTACCAATACAATTGTTCCAAATCCCCCCCCCCCCCCCCCCCTTTTAACTAATTGAAAATCACTGTACTGAAGGGAGAGCATGTTGATTCAGAACAGCTTATGTAATAGTCAGCAGTGAAAGTATAACAAATGGAGAACAATGTGTTATCCTGCAACGAATCACGTCAACTCCGCCATGCGTGAAACACACGTGGCATGTAGCCTACAGGATGGTTCAAAGGACATACAGGTATACTAGTATGATAGAATGATATTACTAGACCTGTACGTGCCCGTCACAGTCGACCACCGGCCTACTTGGGAACGATGCAACTTGGGAACCTATAATGATATACATTGTCATAGCACCACATGGAGATCTGTGTATGTGCCTGTGTGTTTCTGAAGACTGCAAACTGAAAAGTGTACTTGGCAATCAATTCGGCCCACTGGCAGAGCCTGATTGGTTGAGCCTCAATTGGCTGAGGCAGAGGCTGGAAATTGCACAGGTGAAAGGAGTTGGCCTCGTTAGGCCCACAGGCAGAGCCTGGCCCAGGTCAAAGGAGTTGGCCATGTTATGCCCACTGGCAGAGTCTGGCCAGAGCCTTTTGTGGTGGTTCTGGAGAACCGTGGGTCCGACCGACTCGATACCGGGCACTGCACTCCCTGTGGGGGTGTGGAACGTGTGTGTCGAATGTGAAGTCGGTGGGGCAAAAGGTTCTCGAGTTACGTGCATTACAACTGTACACACACACACGCACGCATTTATAGTAGGATGTGGGATACAAACTATACCGCTATAATTCAACATCCGATGAATGACCTGGTGCGGGTTCTACTGTATATGCCTTACTCATCAGTGGTGGAAGGCAACTGAATACATTTTCTTAAGTACTTGAGTAGAATTTTGACGTATTTGTACTTTACTTGACTATTTCCAATTTCCAATACTTTTACTTCTGGCAAATATTGTAACAACACTTTCAACGTGGCATTCATATTTTGGAATATATATATATATATATATATATATATATATATATATATATATATATATATTGATCCAAAAGCTCACAACGCACACAGTTATTGTTGCCATGCAAAGCAGCAGTGCTGTTTTTGGCAGCAAATTTAGATTTTAGTTTTGGTCATAGTCTCTTGAATAGTTTTCATTTGGTTTTAGTCACATTTTAGTCACCTGGAATATTTTAGTGTTAGTCTAGTTTTAGTTTTACTAAATCTTGACTAAATCTACAGTTGTGAGTTTGTATAGTTCAGCTATTTTCAGCATGCAACAAAGTGTAAAATGACTTATACTGGATCAATGGTCCCTTCCTAACATTTCAGTCTAGTTTGTATTCGACGAAATTGTCAGTATATTTAGTCTTCGTGGTATTCACCATGCCTTAGTTTTAATTTAGTTTCCATTTAGTTTTCCTCCGTGGAAAAAAAGGTATAGTCGACGGACATTTTATTCGTCTTATTATAGTTTTAGTCGACGAAATCAACACAGCAAAAAAAGAAGACCTGCAGTAAAAGTGGATAAAAGCAAGAGACAACATTGGTATGAAGACAAGCTGCCTTGATGGCGTCATTCTGTCACCACATGCTCAGCCAACCGACAGGGTCTGCAGAACATGAAAGCTTTTCCTCTCTGTGGTACGTATCGTCTGCCACCTGGGTAATGCTAACCCATTTTAATCGGGAACCCCTTTTGGTGTTATAGCATTACGTTATGCTTTAGCTATTTGAAAAAAAATATATAGCAGATCTACAAGCTCATAGCGCGCCACCGAGTGGCGCGCTACGAGCTTGTAGGTCTGCTATTTCTATGTCAGAACGATTGACATAGACACATAGCTTTTTCCAGAAAACATTTTCAAACAGACATTTCTTTTAGAATCTGATCTCAGGTCAGAATGAGCTAATAATGATTTCCCATGAAGCGATGTTTGCACAACATTGCACCACTCCAGAAGGCTTGCTTCAGAACAGTCTTTCTGAACTCCACCGCCTTTACTACACTGTGCTCTGGGGGATGTTTGTGTTCAAGTGTTCGTGACTCGCTTCTTACATTTCCTCAGTGAACTTATCTTCTATACAGATGCGAAACCAGGGTTTGATTTTGTTGACTAATTCTATGACGGAAACATGTCCGTCGACTGCCTTTTTTCCCCACTGACGAAAGCTAAATGAAAACTAAACATGATGACTATAAATTGACGATTTTGTCAACAAATAAAAACTACCGTGGACTAAAATGTTAGGAAGGGACTAGTGAACGAGAGATCCAGCATAAGTCATTGTTCACATGTTTGTGTCGTGAGCTTGTAGATCGGCTGTCTTCAGCAAATGTAAAATCAGTCATTATGACGGCATCAAGGCCAGCCAAAATAACTTTTAGTCGACTAAATCAAGTGTAGATTTAGTCGACTAAAATCTGGTTGCCAGTTCGATCCCTGTGGGCTCAAAAAATGTCCTTGAGCAAGACTCTGAACCCCTAATTGCTCCCGATGTGCTGGTGGTTTCCACCACTGCTGTACATTATGACATAATCTCAATGACATCACGGTGACATCATCTCACAATGACATCGTCGTCGCAAGCATGTAATGTCCCTTTAAAATGAACCGTCAAATCAAGCGGAGTGCCATTCAACAACGTTCACCCTAACCTCGTGGTAAGCATTTTTAAAGCTACGAGTGGCAATTCAGTCGTTCACAGCGTTTTCAAAGTGGTGCTTATTTGTAGAAATGGTACGCTGGACGTTACACCTGAAAGACGCGCCGTCTGCCCGTGCTTGTGTAGCGGTCGGACACGAGGTGTACTGCTTTGGAACGGTAACGAACAATGCTCAGATTGAAGTGCTCGTCTTCAACACAGTGACTTTACGCTGGGTGAAGTTGCTCCCGGCGACCACTGGGTGGTGTCCAACTGGATGGCCCTGGGCGGACTACACAGCTGTGCTGATTGACACTATTGTATATATATGGGGGGGGACTAACGTAAATGATGTGGACATTTTCAATGGTGCTAATTATCCGCGTAATAATCAGCTGTATGCATTTGACGTCGACAGCCACAGGTGGCTCAAGACAGCGGTTTCTGGGGACGTTCCAGAGGGCAGAGCCGGCCACTCGGCCTGTGCCTTGGGGAAACTCATGTATGTCTACAGCAGATATATACATACCTTCTATACTGATGACCTCTATGAGTTGGACACCACCACAATGGTCTGGACATTAATCAACACCCACGGCACGCCACCTGCTTCAATTCATCACACTGCCACCATCATCGGGACAAAGATGTTTGTATGTGGCGATGTGGGGAGAGAAATTGCAGTATTTGACACAAAGACCAACGGCTGGCTATATTCGGCTGGCTATATTCGTGCTACAATGCGTTCAAATAAATGGCGGGCTGCGTGTGCTCAATCAGCGTTTGCCTACAATGGAGAGCTGTATTTATTATGTGGTAGTCTGACCCAGGACTCCAGTGCTCTGTGGAAAGTCAATACAAAGACCTTCTCCTGGAAGACGGTTGAGCCCAAGGGAGAAGGACCACGGTGGTCCTCCTTCACAGCGGACGGGTCTCACTGTTGCGTGGCGGGAGACCAGATTGTCTTCTTTTGTGGACGTGACCTGCACATCCTCGACCTCAGTCCAGTCAGTCTGAAGACGCTATGCAAGCTGGCGGTTACACGATACGGTCTGGAGCAGTCTGGACTACCACACAACATCAAGTGGGAACTGGCAGGTTCTTCCAGTTGTTGCTGGCTGCCAACAACAACAACAACTGAAACAGACAGACAGACATACTCACGAGGATATCACAGGGGATAACCTCAGTTTTCTTGGCATTTCACCTAAGGCCCACCTTGGCACACTCAGACTCCACTCTGTTCAGTTGTTGCATGTTGCAACACACAGGCACAGGTCACAAGGACGTCCCACATTAACACAATCTCTACTTTTGGCGGAATGCTCCGCCATAAGGACTGTAATAACCTTCCGCTCGTGTTGGAATGCTCCGTCAGATTAGCTTTATTATGGATATCAATCCGCATCGCTGAGAACTATTTTTTCATTATTATTTTGGGTCGGCCTTTCCTTCTTTAGCGATCCTGGACCGGGTCGCACATGCGCGCTGCCGTCCACCTCCCATTATACAGGCAAACTAAAAGCTGAATAACTCCTAATCTACGGATCTCTCCATGGTTTAGTCAATTAGCGCGATGTTCAGAGGTCTTTGCTGATAATCCGGTGGTCTAGATGGAAACATTGGTGCTTTCTAGAGCAAGGATGGCTATATTTTAGCTCGCTAGCATTGACGCTATTTATTTAGCACAATATGGACGCCCACAACATCTGTTTCTGTGCTGCGTGCGCAACCTCTAAATCGTCCCCACAGACCATGGCAGTCAGAAGTTGGATTTGCGTCCAGCAGGTGGCAGTCAAACGGTTAACATATGTGGATGTATACTTAAGAAAGACGCAGGAGCGCAAAGTACTAACGAGCTGGCCAGTTGTTTAGAGCATGGGTCTGCAACCTTTTTGAAACAAAGTGCCATGTTTTTAGTTTCTGGATAGTCAGTCAGTGTGTCACTTTAATGTCACCACACCACAATTCCAACATGTTTTCATTGTCCACAAATATAACCTTTCCCCTTGTTAAATATCCTTTCACGTTGTTATAATAAGGACCATTAGACTCAGAGCATATGCACTCCTATATCTCCCTCTCCCAGTCAGAGTTCAGAGTTTTAATGAATGTAGAATGATGTGCAGAATGTAATTTACATACAAATATGAATTAATTTTGACTAAATCTTTTTAATTGTTTATTTACCGGTAATTGTTTTTTTATGCCAGTGTGCCAGTGATCACCCTGCTTTGTGCCAAGGTTGGCACCAGTGCCAAAGGTTGCCTACCCCTGGTTTAGAGAACCAGGATGACTGGAAGCTACGATGGAGGCCTCGCCTGAGGACCACCTAGAGAGATAGCAGCTTTAAGAGGGTTGATCTTTTTTTTTAGGAACGTGTACACCCCAAGATTAACCAAGGTCAAACAAGGTGTAGCCAAGGTCAAAACCCGCTGGTTGGTCAGCTTTGGATGTATACATCCGGGGGCGGCGGTGGCTCAGGGGTAGAGTGCCTGGATGGTAGAGTGCCTGGATGGTAACCGTGAGGTTGCCAGTTCAAACCCGGGCTCCCCCAGAGTTACTGTCGAAGTGTCCTTGAGCAAGACACTGAACCCCTAATTGCTCCTGATGTGCTAGTTGGTGCCTTGCATGGTTTCCGCTGCCATCGGTGTATGAATGTGTGTGTGAATGGGTGAATGTAATGCACAATCTCTGTAAAGCGCCTTGGATAAAGGCGCTATATAAATGCACCATTTACCATTTACCATTTACATCAATTGTGTGGTCTTGTGCCTGATTGATGACGTCATCTGAGAGGGAATCTGAATAGTTTTCACCAAACTCCTCAAGTGCAGGGAGATCCAGACACATGCTGGCCTTGAACCTTGAACTATGCCTTCTTGCCAGCTAATGCTGGTGTCGTTGCCACTTAAGCCATTGATAAAGGGCAGGGCAACGACACAGGAAGGTATGCATTTGAGGTGGGTTGCTGCATATTAAAGGCACATGATGATGATGATGTCTGTCATTGGCATGGAAGACAACTCTGTCAACATTGTCATTCTGGACACTGTAGGGTGTGGAGTATTCTTGTATCAGCCTCCTGCTGTGTGGATTCTACGTAATCGCAAGCTCCCAAATGTTGACAACCAGTCAAGCTGAAGTTGTTGGCAAGTCTGGGCGTGTAGTTAATTTATTAAAATGTCATATTTATCTGTGCAATCATCCCCACAACTCTAGATATAACCTGGGGGACAATGACACTTTACTACTGTGCTCTGGGGGATGTTTGTGTTCAAGTGTCCGTGACTCGCTTCTTACATTTTTCATCCTCAGTGAACTTATCTTCTATACAGATGCGAAACCAGGGTTTGATTTCGTCGACTAATTCTATGGACGGAAAAATGTCAGTTTTTTCCCACTGACGAAAGCTAAATGAAAACTAAACATGATGACTATAAATTGACAATTTCGTCAACAAATAAATATTACCATAGACTAAAATGTCAGGAAGGGACAAGAAATCAGATCAACAAAAGATCCAGTATAAATCATTGTTAACTTGTTTGTGTCGTGAGCTTGTAGATCGGCTGTTTTCAGCAAATGTAAAATCAGTCATTATGATGGCATCAAGGCCCGCCATAATACATTTTAGTCGACTAAATCAACTGTATATTTAGTAGACTGAAATCATATGTTTAGTCGCCAAAACTAGACTCACACTAAAACATTCCAGGTGACTAAAATGTGACTTAAACTGATTTAAAACTATTCAAGAGACTATGACTAAAACTAAAATATAATGGAAGGGTGTGTGTCCAGAGGCTGGTAGAATGGCCGGGTGGGAGCTATGCAAGGTTGCCAGTTTGATCCCTGTGGGCTCAAAAAATGTCCTTGAGCAAGACTCTGAACCCCTAATTGCTCCCGATATATGCTGTACATAATGACATAATCTCAATGACATCACGGTGACATCATCTCACAATGACATCGTCGTCGCAAGCATGTAATGTCCCTTTAAAATGAACCTTTAAAGAGTGCCATTCAACAACGTTCACCCTAACCTCGTGGTAAGCATTTTTAAAGCTACGAGTGGCAATTCAGTCGTCAACAGCATTTTCAAAGTGGTGCTTATTTGTAGAAATGGTACGATGGACGTTACACCTGAAAGGCGCGCCGTCTGCCCGTGCTGCTGTAGCGGTCGGACACGAGGTGCACTGCTTCGGATGGGTAACGGACAATGATCAGAAGTGCATTGAAGTGCTCGTCTTCAACACAGTGACTTTACGCTGGGTGAAGTTGCTCCCGGCGGCCACCGGGTGGTGTTCAACTGGATGGCCCCTGGAGGACTACACAGCTGTGCTGATTGACACTATTGTATATATCTGGGGGGGGGACTGACGTAAAGGATGTGGTCATTTTCAATGATGTCGACATTTTCAATCGACATTCGTTTAAAAATCAGCTGTATGCATTTGACGTCGACACCCACAGGTGGCTCAAGACAGCGGTTTCTGGGGACGTTCCAGAAGGCAGAGCCGGCTCTGCCTGTGCCTTGGGGAAGCTCATGTATGTCTACGGCGGATACCACTATGTATATTATAATAATAATAATGATAATAATAATAATGTTGTCTATAGGTACGGCAAGTCCACCACTGATGACGTCTACGAGCTGGACACCGCCACAATGGTCTGGACATTAATCAACACCCACGGCACGCCACCTGCTTCAATCCATCACACCGCCACCATCATCGGGACAAAGATGTTTGTATGTGGCGAAGCGGGGAGAAAAAATGCAGTATTTGACGCAGAGACCAACGGCTGGCTGAATATTCGTGCTACAATGCGTCCAAATAAATGGCGGGCTGGTGCGCTCAGTCAGCGTTTGCCTACAATGGAGAGCTGTATGTATTATGTGGTAATCGCCGCAGAAGGACCCAGGACTCCAGTGCTCTGTGGAAAGTCAATACAAAGACCTTCTCCGGGAAGACGGTTGTGCCCAAGGGAGAAGGACCACCGTGCACAACGGACGGGTCTCACTGTTGCGTGGCGGGAGACCAGATTGTCTTCTTTCGTGGACGTGACCTGCACATCCTCGACCTCAGTCCAGTCAGTCTGAAGACGCTATGCAAGCTGGCGGTTACACGATACGGTCTGGAGCAGTCTGGACTACCACACAACATCAAGTGGGAACTGGCAGGTTCTTCCAGTTGTTGCTGGCTGCCAATAACCAATTACGCTGCACATAAGCGGTGCGCCAGTGCGCATGCGTCGTCAATATAAAAAAATGCGCTGTCAATCAAGCGCCGGGAAACGCTTCTGCGTACCAACAGCTGGGGCCGCCCAGAATGATAATTATGGCCAGAATACCCACTAGTAAATTATGCGGCGAGAGCATTTCCCACTCAAAGTGGCTACTGGCCAATCACAGCACGTCTTGCGAGAGTGCACTGGCCATTGTGGTCAATCACAGTGCGTCATTACTCAATGAGGGAGGATTCCAAATCCATGCATGTTGCTTGCTACTGGGAGGAGGAGGACAGGAGTTTACCATGGAGAAAAAGTTACCTGACACATTATTCTTACAGTATTACAGCCAAACTCTCGTCAAAATGTCCAAGAAGCAAGCACCATTAAGTAACTATTTACGACGCCAAACGGAACCACCACCTGAACCGCACAGAAAACGTGTGTTTGCGGAAAAGTGGTTGGATGATGTCGGCTGGCTCCAAACTAATGCTGAGCGCAGCGAGATGTGGTGCACAATATGTCGTGAGCATCCCAATCTGGCCGATAGAAACTGCACCTTTTATACAGGGACAAATCATTTCAGTCATCCAGCTTTTATCGTAAAGTCGGGTGGTGTACATTATTTATTTTGCACCGAGGAGCCATGTGTGTCTGACTGTCTGACTCTGTGTTGACTGTGTACATCGCCTCGGCTAAGAACAAAAGGGAAGCCTGACGTATGTTTCGCCGTACGACGTGTCGTATGTTAAACAATTCTGCGAGCTCACAACGTGTCGCCTCCGCAAAACGTTGTGAGCTAGTAATCTAGATCACAATCTGATTGGTTGAAACTGCCTTCTAGCCGTGGTTCAAACGAGCACCACTCCACACCTAATCAAAACAAATAATTCAGCTGCTCTGTTTTCCCAGAGCGCAGCAAACTCGGTGGCTAGGTTAGCTAGTTTCTTGGGACTTAATTGATGCTTGGGGAACTCGACTATACGTCTCGTTCCTGACCGCATCACTGTCGTGGCAATAATCACGTTAAACCACACCGTCTCGTGTAATATTGCTTAAATCCACTCTATACCAGTACCAGCAGTACACCTTACATTGAGGACTATTTGAGGATAACCTTTAGACGGTTTTGGTTGTCCGCTCATAGACTGCGTGTGGAAATGGGAAGATGGAGCTGCATACCACCTGGACAGCGGTTTTGTCAACGTGAGACTGGTATACAAAACGAACAGCACATACTGGTGTGTCCTCCAACCTCACACAAGATATCAGAGTGAACTAGAAAAAGTGCCCTTCTGGGCACAGGTCTCCACCAGGATAGGAATGTAGGACATGGCATGACTATGGAGATCATGTGTACCGATTTGCGTGAAATTTGGATAAAATCTGAAGGAGTAATAATAGAAAATGTGTTTTACATATGTCGGCCTCCTGGTGGCGCTATAAAGAGCAGATGTGAAAAATTCCAGGCAAAGGTTTTTCCTTGGCCTCTAGGGAGTTGGCATACAAAGTTATCCACAGATCCGTGCAGATAGAGGTAAAAACACTTTTCGGCCAGTTATAGCGCCACCTTGAGGCTGAGTTGAAATTGTTCATGTGGCATTTCGTCCTCGGCCTAGTGGGAATGTGGGTGCACAATTTCACGGAAATCACGCGATGTGTTCATGATTTGCAGCATTTTGTTTGAAAGTGAGCATTCCTGTGAACTTTGGAAGCCAATCTTAACCAATCAGGATGGAGTCTGAGAAATGTGAAAGACCGGTTTCGTTGAATGGCTCTAGAGAGACTGTGTACCAATTTGCGTGATGTTTGGACAAAATCTGTAGGTGTACTGTGCAAAAACTTGTTTTGCACAAAGCGGCCTCCTGGTGGCGCTATAACAGGCCGTTCTGGAAAGTTTGGGGCAGAGGTTCATCGTTGGCATCCAGGGAGTGTGTGTGCAAAATTTGGCATCGACCGGGTTAACGGTGGCCGAGATTAGCTGTTCACGGACGGACACACGGACACACGGACACACGGACGGACGGACGGACGGAGTGCAAAACATACTCTCTCCCCATGCCTTCGGCCTGGTGGAGACAAATATGGATATATTGATTTGAGCTCACTCTTTGTGGGCACTAACAGAGAGACTTTGCGTATGCTACATGCCTGCCTGTCTCTTGTGGAGCAATAGAAAAAGAAAAAGAAAGAAAGAAATAAATAAATTGATTTTGTGTTGTGTATTGTATTTGAATGTATCATACCTTTTAACGTTTTTGATTCATGAGTTTTTTAATATTGTTTGGACCCAATGTTTTATACATGTACAGTATGTCAGAATTAACTGCTGCCATCACCTTTATTCATACAGTACTTACTCGGAAGTACAATTGAGGGCAAGCCTTTATTTTCAATGTAGCCGAGGTTACAATACACATACAGTAGTACAATCAATGCATCCAAAACACAATACAATAGTAGGCCAATGTGACAATGGTTCCATTTGTTCTTACACCATTGATGGAAGTTGGATGATTTGAGGCATTTTGTTCCAAAAATGTGTTTTGCAAAAATACACCTGTTGGTGGTGCTATAACAGACCAATGTGAAAAGGGTGGGATATATTCCTCAGCCTAGTAGGAAAAATAATTGCACGCTGCGTTCATGATTTGAGGCTTTTTGTTTCAAATGGGCCAATCCTGCAAACTTTGACAGCCAATGTTGGCCAATTAAGAAGGAATATGAAATATCGGACAGATCCATCTTGAACACATGACTATAGAGATAGTGTGTAACGATTTGCGGGATTTTTGGGCAGAATCTGAAGGAGTAATATCAAAAACGGTGTTTTTCAAAAGCCGGCCTCCTGGTGGCTCTATAACAGAGCGTTCTGGAAATTTTGGGGCAGAGGTTCATTGTTGGCATCCAGGGAGTGTGTGCGCAAAATATAGCATCGACTGGGTTAACGGTGCCGGAGATTACCTGTTCACAGACTGACGGACGGACAGAGTGCAAAACAGACTCTCCCCATGCCTTCCCAGGCCTGGTGGAGACAATAAGGGTAAATTACAAAGGAACTTCATGCAGGTCAACCAGTCCATCAAACAAACACAAGTAACTCAATTAAAACAGTTGCAATCACGGTTAAAAAATATATTTTGAAGCATTCCTTTTGGAACTGACCGAATGATGGCAGGGAGCTTTATAGTTTTTTAAGCATTTTGGAGTTCATTCCAGGATGTTGGGCCGCTGACAGAGAGGGCTGTCTTTCCTATATGCTCTGTCTGAGCATTAGGAACCTAGAATTAAGAAGTCACTAGAGCGGTTCTGATAGGTGCTATCGTTCACTTCCAAACATGGAGCAAATATTATAGGCATCCCAGCAACTGCTTTATATTAAAGAAAATAGGTACCAGTGTTTATCTCTCAGTCAGTTATAAACCATACCATCGTAGCTGTTTAAAGTGCAGCTCTGTGCCAATGAATGTAACACTTATAAGGCTCCATTTTTGCCCATGCTAAACTAAAGTACTTTGAAAAACATTTTCGCATAGTTCAAATCGCTCACAACGTCGTGTTGATGTAGATGGGCTATAGAACTGTTTCAAAAATGTTTTTTTTTTCCTTTTTTCAAAATGGTAAATAGCAAAGTGTACGCTTCTGTTTATAAACATCAGGAACATGATACAGTTCACCCATAACATAGCGATGTTTGTGACAGAATCCGGCATATGTTTGGAGAGAAGCTCTCCCCCCCCCCCCCCCCCCCGTGTGTGTGACTGTATATTTGAGTGACATCGGGGTGCCACCTGTTTAATTCATTCTGGGCGGGAACCCCTTTTGGTGATTTAAGCAATAGATTATGCTTTTAGCTATTGAAAAATAGCAGATCTACAAGCTCATAGCGCGGCACCGACTGCTGCGCTATGAGCTTGTAGGTCTGCTATTTTTTCATCGTGAAAATGTGGCGCAAATCTTTGAATATATATTCTTTCAGAGCGAACGTTGGGGTCAGATTGGGGTCCTATCCGTGGCCAAATACAGATATTTCTGGGGGTCCTTGACATGAAATATTGAGCACCACTGACACAGAAACATGTTTTTTTCAGAAAACTGTCAGTAGTATTTAGAAGGCATGTGTAGAATCGTTCCCAGGTCAAAATGTGTTAATCTAAACATCTCAGGGCGCCCTTGACATCTGAATTTCTCTGAAGTCTTGCAAGTTTTAATGCGTTCTTCACAGGAGAAATCTGTTTACGGAGGAGGATTGTGTGTGTGTGTGTGTGTGTGTGTGTGTGTGTGTGTGTGTGTGTGTGTGTGTGTGTGTGTGTGTGTGTGTGTGTGTGTGTGTGTGTGCGCGTACACGTGGTTGTGCCTCTACTCTGAAGCCTGTGCACTCAAAGTTCACCCCATAGATGTTGATGGTTCCTCTTGATCTCCCCAGTGGTACTGATTGGGAAACAGCTCCAGGCAACGCCTGGGTGTGCACGCATGCACGTGTGTGTGTGTGTGTGTGTGTGTACACCCTGGCCTCTCAGTCAAAGCGCTTCATCTTGATTACCAGCTGCTGCGTCTGGAAGAACTAAAACAAAGACAAAAAGGAGCAAATAAAAGGAGAGGGATGAAGGGTCGGGGCTTCTGGGAATATCTTTAGGCGTCGGGAGGCACCGATGGAGCATGATATATAAACAGGAAGGAAGCATTGTTCGACACTGTAAATCATTCAATTCTACTGGACAAACTGAAGGCGATCGGTTTTGATAACGCATTAATAAACTGGATGAAATCCTTCAAGTGGTTGACACCAATGGAACCGCAGGTCCTCGTCCCTCCCAGTGAACTGCGGGGTTCCCCAAGGAAGCGTACTTGGGCCTTTTTTTCTTTACATTAACAACATGAATGCTGCCTGTAACTGCAAATTGTCCACTATTCAATCAATCAATCAATAGCCGATCTGCAAGCTCGTAGACCCGTAATGCCAAATGTTGTGATATTGATGCAATATGTGTGATTTGTGTGATCTAATTTCATAATCTGTATTTTAACTCGAAAGCTAAACATTGATAGAAAAACAGTTTGACTGCGGAACACGCTATTCAAACCCGTCTTTTTCCCCATTGTCTTTCCCCGCTGAACACGCTAAAGCCACCTTTTGTTTTATATGTTTACTTCGCCGTTTTTTGGATCACTTTTAAGACACAACAGGTTTCCCTCTGACATAGTATCACTGGCTTGCAAGGGCTTCTGGGAAACCGAGGCTCAATGCATTGCCTACGGTGTGTGTCAGTGTTATGTTTGTGCCGTGGTGGTGGAATCCCAATTCAAAAACAAAACGATTGGACTATTTTTTTTTTTTTTCAGGTGGATTTTCATGAATTGGAGTTACAATTATGATGCTGTGATGTGATTCTTCAAAGGTTTCGTGTAAACACCTGCTTGCTTTCATCTTTTTTGTACTGTACCAAATATGTTTACACAGTCTGTTATGTTCAAAGAGTGTGTGGAATCTCAGCGAGATGTTGGTATCGGACAAACCTGAGCGTCTCTCTCAGACAACGACGCTCTTCACCCCTCAGTGGGCTTTCAACAAAACGCAACATGTTCAAATCTCACAAAAGATAATTATGTAGATATGTACGGAATTGCAATTCCCTGTACACACACACGACTAGAAAACCCCAAAACCTCGGAGAACTGTTTCAAAAATGTTTTTTTTTTCCTTTTTTCAAAATGGTAAATAGCAAAGTGTACGCTTCTGTTTATAAACATCAGGAACATGATACAGTTCACCCATAACATAGCGATGTTTGTGACAGAATCCGGCATATGTTTGGAGAGAAGCTCCCCCCCCCCCCCCCGTGTGTGTGACTGTATATTTGAGTCACATCGGGGTGCCACCTGTTTAATTCATTCTGGGCGGGAACCCCTTTTGGTGATTTAAGCAATATATTATGCTTTTAGCTATTGAAAAATACTAGAAGATTAGAAAACCCCAAAACCTCGGAGGGGCGCCGTCGGTACCCAACTTGAGCCACGGTAGAGACAACCACCGTGAGTTGCCGTTTCGAGCGTTGCGAAGTTGGGTATAGAGCTGACTCAGCCTCGTATGAGTTGTAAACCGACATGGACAGAATAGTAAATAATGTCTAAACCCAACTCACCCAGCCCGACCTATAGCCACAGTGAAATAGTATTTCTGTACTAAACAGTATAGTAGTGCATCATGGCATATGTACGGATTTGGGTGTTTTCTGGTCGTGTATGTATACGGAATTGCAATACAGAAAACACACATCCGTACATATTTCTGTGAGAACACAGGCTGCTGCGTGCGTGCGTGCCTGCGTGCGTGCCTGCGTGTGTGCGTGCGTGCCTGTCTGTGTATGTGTTTGTGTGTCCTTCAGAATGCTTGGTTTGTCAGAATCTCACTCTATTCACTGTGGAATTCTCCCCCCGTCGAGGTGCTGCTTCAGCAAACACTCCTAATGGTGAGCGGAACATGGGTTGCATCTGCTTGGCGTGTGTGTGCGTGTGTGTGTGTGTGTGTGTGTGTGTGTGTGTGTGTGTGTGTGCGCTTGCGCGTGCCTTTATGAACTACTTAGAGCGTTACAAGTGTATGAATCAGAGCTTAAGGTCAAATGGACCAAAGGGAGATGAGAGGAGTGATGCTCTCTCTCTATCTCTCTCTCTCTCTCTCATAATTTCGTCTTCTTTTTCTTTCACAATTTTTCATTTCTGTTCCCACTGTATTTATCTTCTTATTTTTCACATGCACGCATGCACACACGCACACACACGCGCACGGACGCACACATGCACACACGCACACACGCGCACGGACGCACGCATGCACACACACACACACGCACGCACGCACACACTCACGCACAGTTTGGACACTTGACTAATGTGCCAACCAAAAATGCTGTTGATTTATGGTGAGCCCATGTTCTGTCTTCACTGTGCTGTGCTGTGCGGGCGTACTGTACTGCTGTGATGTTGTGTTATTATTACTCCTAAATGAGGCCCGTGGCATGCTGGGAAAATGGGCCTATAGGATCAGCGGGACAGATAAATGACCAAAGCAGCCGTCGTAATGCGCTCGCATAACGACCTGTTTGCCTTTATGTTAGTAGGACTTGTTTGTACACATACTGTACTGTGTGTGCGTGTGCAGGTGCGTGTGCATGTGTGTGTGTGTGTGTGTGTGTGCGTGTGCCAGCCATAGACCGAGAGTGTATGCATGCGCGTGCGCAAAAACACACGCACGCGTGTTTGTCGTGTGCATTTTTGTATGGGTTTGTCTCGTTCCTTGTGCGTTTGTGTGTGTGTGTGTGTCTGATAATGATAGCCATGAATTATGCATGCAATGCTGCGATGCTTTTCATTCAATTTCAGCACTAATGCTAACACCAAAATGCGTTCCTGCCTAAAATGGGTTAAGCCGGTTAGACCCGACAACTGCATGATTCTTATACCAAAATGTCTTCTAATACATTAAATCATGGCAGTTTTCAGGAAAAACCTCATGTTTCTATTATCAGTGGTGCTCAAACTGTAACTGTAAAGGAACCCCCTGCAGAGTTATGTGTAATTGACCACGGCCCCCAATCTCAAAAGAATATGTTGTTCCAGGGACTGACGTTGAAATTAAAAAAAAATGTAAAATTTCTGAAAAACCTCATGTTTCTACGTCATTGGTTCTCAATATTTCATGTCAAGGACCCCCAAGTTATGATGTAATTGGCCGCCGACCCCCATCTGAAAATATGTTGTTCTAGGGACCCCCCAGAAGCAAAGATTTGAGTTAAAAATGTTCACTGCAAAAGAATATATTTAAAGATTTGCATACGTTTTCCACGATTTAAAAAAAATAGCAGATCCACAAGCTCGTAGCACGGCACTCGGTGCCGCGCTTACTAGCTTGTAGATCTGCTATTTTTCAATAGCTAAAGTATAAAATAAAGTATAAAATAAGGGTTAATGTGGTTGTAAAAGCGACATAGACGCGTTCCCGTCCTTAAGGACTTAACAAAGTGCCTCCATATATACAGTAGGGCGCTGGTCTCCGCTCAGCACCTTGGCGCGGCGTGGCCTTTTGACCCCCTAGACTCGGGAAAAGAAAAGGCGTCCTCCAGATAAACAGGTCTGGAAAGCAACGCTCACTTTAGCGCACACATGGTTCCGTTGTTGCAGGGGGAAGAGCAGGGAGGGCACACCGTGCAGGGATACGCTAAACTAACCACAGATTAAAAAACTCCTTTGAATATTCACACGAATACATTTGCATGTTATAACAACAAAAAGTTAGCTTTTCCCATGAGCAGAATGTGGGAAAGAGCTATTAACACCTTTTGTGCGAAGGACGTGTGTGCACGTCTTATCTAGGCTAATACAACCGCAGGGTCCTTGGACATGTATACACGTCTTTAGGTCCTTTTTAATGACACATATATATATATATATATATATATATATATATATATATATATATATATATTGCTTGGCCATGCCTTCTTCAGCGATCCTAGACATGTTTTGCTCATGCGCACTGTCGTTCACTTCCTTGTTTACGACCCGACTAAACTGTCTCTTCTCTCTAAATCTACGTCGCTCTCCATGGTTTTGACCAGAACTGCAATGTTCTGTTCTGTCCTCATTTCTGACTTAATCAAGCATCTCGTTTGGAATATTAACGCTTCTCTAAAGAGACATCAGATGAGGTATACAGCACAAGGAAGTAATGGAAGAATTTGCACAATTTCAATTCCAGAGTAAAATCTGTTTGGCACTCTACCACCTTTTATTCTGAAGAAATTAAGAAAGAGGCAGTAAGTAAGAAGCTAAGTAAGTAAGAAGGTTAAGAGTTTTGCAGAGATTGGCTCTTCTGTTTTTGTTGTTGTAGATCATTAAATACTGTATTATGCTAATGACAGTACATTCCTCATGTGGTAATTTAACTTTACTTGAGAGTTTAAAAACTGATTTTTACTGGAGGTTGTTACTGTTTCAGGACGCGTGGCATATGGTGTCTATGATGTTACATATCAGCACTTATTTTGGAACTGTACCCACATTAATAAGATTAGGAAGGATGTATCTAGATATACTGATGACAATATTGACTCTGACTTCTGTGGCTTCAGTAATGATAGTAAAAAGAAGAGAAAATGAGGTAGACATTATTAATTTGATAATTATTCTAGTTACATTTTATTTACATGAATCCAAATGTATCCATTGTATTTGAGATTGAGGCCATGGCAGTACATTAAAACAATGTATAACTCAAAAAAACAATAAGAAAGCTGTGAGAAATGTTGCTTTGTGTTCACTTTTAACCCATTCTGGGTGGGAACCCCTTTTGGTGTTAGCATTATGTTATGCTTTAGCTATTGAAAAATAGCAGATCTACAAGCTCATAGCGCGCCACCGAGTGGCACGCTATGAGCTTGTAGGTCTGCTATTTTTTTTAATCGAAGAACCACTGACATAGAAACATAGCTTTTTCAGAAAACTGTCAGGATGTAGAAGACATTTTTATAGAATCTGATCTCAGGTCAGAATGGATTAAGGTACACCACACCAAAGCTACTCATTGAGTTGCATTGGTGTGGTTTACCGTAAAACATGTGTTTTGTCCCGAAACAACTCTTTGGTGTGGTTTGGACTTTAGACTTTAGACATATTGGTGCACAGGGATGGATTAACCCCCACGATCGAGGGACCCTGGGCCAGTATATTTTTTTTCTGGGGGGCCCCTATAGCCAAGGGCTGCATGAGAGCCATGCAGGGCCCCTGATGGGCCACGGCCCAAACCGGCTAATTTGGCCCTGCGCTTTGCAGAGCGTCAGGACTTTAAAATAAATGGTGCGTTATATGGGGACTTTCTTTTAAGTGCTTTGCAGAGTGCATTACATTCCAAATGGGCTAAAGACTTGACTTTATACTTTATACTTGGACGGGGTTGGCTGTGCAGACACAATATTTTGGGGGGGTTTTAGGACACTAGAGGTTCAGTCATATATATTTATGGTTATGTCTGAGTGGAGGTGACATTATATAGGTCTATAAAGGGACATTTCAGCACTGGAAGAAGCTGCAGTTGTTCAGTTGTTTAATAGTATTTGTAGTAGATAACACTCGCACAATTTGAAACTATATGGCACGCTATGGCCAGAAAAAATAAGTCTGTGCGTTTGACTGGATTGCTGAATTCCTACAATGCCCATAATGCTTTGCTGCACTTCAGGCTGTGTGGATAGGTGTGACTTTGTAGTCCCAGGAAGGAAGTGAGACCGCTTTTTCACGAGACATTTTGGTCATGAACATAACTAAATTCTCAAAAACACATGTTGCACACATACTGTACATACCGTACAAAACAAACCCTAGGAAAGTGTTTCTTGTGTCCTATAAACATCATTAGAATAAGATCTGGTTGCAGAAGTGGTGGAGTGCATGCATGCTAGGAGCGTTGTGTAGCTCTGCAGAGCATGCATGCTAGGAGCCAGCGTGGGTCGATAAGTCCTTAACCCATTCTGACCTGAGATCAGATTCATACGAGGTTTCCACTGGACACACACTGGTCTGATTAACCCATTCTGACCTGAGATCAGATAAAAAAAATGTCAGTCGTTCTTCAATTTTTCAAAAATAGCAGACCTACAAGCTCGTATCGTATATGAGCTTGTAGATCTGCTATTTTTAAATAGCTAAAGCATAACGTAATGCTAATACCAAAATGGGTTCCCGTATAGAATGGGTTAAATAAGCAGAAGTAGCCCCTGAGTGGCGTTGGATGAGATGGATATGGATGGCGCTGGAACGCCATGCCGCGCAGATTGCCTTTGAACTCAACGAGGGGGAAGAGAAAAGAAGGCTTGAATGATGATCGCTGCGCGCTTATGCGTGCATTCATGCCTGTGCACGTAGGTACGCGCACGCATGTGGGTGTGTGTGCGTGCGTGCGTGTGTCACAGTGAATATAGGAGAAGGAGATGAGACGGCTCTTGATTATAGCTGATGGGTTTATTTGAAGAAGGTCAGCAAGACACGACTGTTGATGGAGGAATGACTCCACATGTGGGAGGGAGGGAGAGGGAGGGAGGGAGAGAGAGAGAGAGAGAGAGAGAGAGAGAGAGAGAGAGAGAGAGAGAGAGAGAGAGAGGAGAGAGAGAGAGAGAGAGAGAGAGAGAGAGAGAGAGAGAGAGAGAGAGATGAGAGAGAGAGAGAGAGAGAGAGAGAGAGAGAGAGAGAGAGAGAGAGAGAGAGAGGGCTATGCATGTAAATTACAAAGGGGGACATGTGCTGGGCCATATCTGCTGGGCGAAGTACAACAATGTGCAAACACAGCAGCAAGATCTGTGAGTTGCTGTGATAGGAAAGACTAATCATTGTGTATATTCCTGCACTATACCTGCATCGAGTGATCTTGGTACAGTACAATATAATTTGATCTATTGAAGATTCTGACCTTCAAATGTACATCATTTTTGTTTTGATTGTATTGCTGTATTGTTGTATTGTTCTTTCTGCTTTGGCAATGTAAACGTATGTTTTCTCATGCCAATACAGCCCTTTGAATTTAATTGAATTGAGTAGACTATAGGCCACACCCTATAATTCCAATATTCTGCATTGGCCATTGTCTCCTGCAGTGACAAAAACTAAATGAAAACTAAGCTATGACGATTAAAGCTATATAAGACTAAATATACTGACAATTTTGTCAACAGCTAACAACTAGACTAAAATGCTAGGAAGTGGACAAGAGATCCAGTATAAGTCCTTTTACCGTTGTTTGCATGCTGAAAATTGCAAATCTACAAGCTCACAATGCATCGCGGCGCGACGTGTTGTGAGCTTGTAGCTTGTAGCTTTTCGCAGCATGCGTAAAATCAGCCATTACGACGACATCAAGGCCCGCCAAAATACACATTTCAGTCAAAAAAAAAACTAATATGTAGTCTAAAACTAGACTAACTAAAACATTCCAGGTGACTAGAATGTGACTAAATGAAAACAAAAGAAAAATGTAAAGCATTGCTGCCAAAAACAACCCTGTTGTCTCCCTCCCTTCATGGCGAGCCTCAGAGAAGGCGAACAGGCCCACTAGTGCTGAGTTGTCAGAAAGAGTCTGTCTTGACGGCTCCGCTCGCCGCCCACGGCTCGCCAGAAGTGTCAATCTCGGAGAAGTTGTTACAGTACGTAAATACCGTGTCACACGAGGAGAAGGAGAGATCCGAAGGTTAACCCATCTAGACCTGAGGACAATTCTACAAAATGTCTTTCTAAATCCTGACAGTTTTCGTGAAAAACGGCATGTTTCTATGTCAGTGGTTCTCAACATTTTCATGTCAAGGATGGACCCCCAAAAATATATGTAATTGGCCGCCGACCCCCATCTGAAAATATGATGTTCCAGGGACCAATATTTGAGTTTAAAAACATTCGCTCCGAAAGAATATATATTCAAAGATTTGCGCCACATTTTCACGATAAAAAACAAAAAAGCAGATCTACAAGCTCGTAGTGAGGCACTCGGTGCTTGTAGATCTGCTATTTTTCAATAGCTAAAGTATAACATATAATGCTTAAAACACCAAAAGGGTGTTCCCGTACAGAATGGTTTAAAAAGTAGGCAAATTAATGACAGAATACCGGGACTGTGGGCACACAGTAATCACTGCATGTCAAACCAACTTTTACTAAGTAGGCCTACTTATTTTTCCATAAAGCACTGGAATTGGACAGAAGCTATAGCCACAATTTATCCAGTTGTAATATGAAAGAAATAAATATAATTATGCTGTTCCCTCCGTTCTTTTCTCAGATTCCACCTCTCACAAAGTAACCACGGGCAACCCTCAAGGCAACATTGTACAGTATATTGTCAACCCATTCTGGATGGGAGCTCTACAAGCTCATAACGTGGCACCGAGTGCAGCGCTACACACTTGTAGATCTGCTATTTTTTTAAACCGTGAAAATGTGGGCGCAGATCTTTGAATATATATTATTTCAGAGCGAATTATTTTAACTCAAATCCTTGATATTTAAATATTCAGACGGTGGCCAATTACTGTACATACATATTTTTTGGGGGTCCTTGACATGGAAACACTTTCATAGGGGATTCACACTGAGTCTGTTTGACTCAAACTGTTCACGAATACGGTCGCCTGGTCCCCTCTGGCCATGATTCACACTGGCCTTGATTCTTTCGTCCATCCATGGGTCGGTGGTTAGAATCCCAAGACACTGAACCCCAAATTGCTCCCGATGTGCTGGTTGGTGCCTTGCATGGCTTCCACCGCAAGTATGAATGTGTGTGTGAATGGGTGAATGCAATGCACAATCTACAGTATGTAAAGCGCCTTGGATAAAGGCACTATATAAATACACCATTTACCATTTATGTTGTAGAGTCTGGTCTCTGGTCGAAATGGATTACGAAGCCGTACGTGGTTCTGGTTCTCTTGGAACCGCTCCGGAAGGTAGGAAGTATCGAGTTTATATCGCCACCGAGAAGGAGGGGATGTATAGAGTCATATAAATTGCTCTAATCTCTTTTATTATCCCCCCCTCATCGCATCATCATGGCTGGGATATGGCCCGCTCTGCCAACAACACGCCTCGGAGGCATGTGTCTCTGTTTGATTACGCTGATCTTTTTCTTCTGATTTCTCTGAGGTGCTCGGTTTGCTATCGTCGTGCTCTTCTCTCCATCGTCTCAGATTCTTAGGGGTGGTGTCGGTGTCGGGATCAGGGGAGACATTATCTGTGTGCAAACATTGAAGGTTTGGTCTGTGTGTTATTATTGACAGCCAGAGGGGCTTAATGTCTGGGTGTGATTACTTCTGTCTGCCATGTGGCTATAGTGTTTAAAACCGTTTGCAGCCCTCCAGAGTTGGTGTTTATTTTTGTCAACACGGCCTAATTACATCAGACCAATCAGTGTGGTCACAGCTCAGTTGTCTCTTGGTCACATGATCAGCTGTGTCAACAGCAGCGATCATCCCTGGCTGTCACACTTATTATGTAACTGTCAGTCCGTTAGTCTGCGTGCACTTAACATAAACACAAACATGACGTGCTGTATTACCACGTTTATACCTTGTATAGACAATTCCACAAATGGCTAATAAATCCTGACAGTTTTCTGAATGTTGAATGTTTCAATGTCAGTCGTTCTCAAACATTTTCATGTCAAGGACCCCCGAAAATATGTGTAATTGGCCGCCGACCCCCATCTGAAAATATGATGTTCCAGGGACCCCCCCCCCCCCTTTCGCTCTGAAATAATATGTATTCAAATATTTGCACCACATTTTCACGCTCGTGTAGCGCGGCACTTGGCGCTACGAGCTTGTATATCTGCGCTTTTTCAATAGCTACAACATGATACTTAAAACACCAAAACAGGTTCCCGTCAAGAATGGATTAAAAGGGTCACTTTTGGAGTTTTGACATTAGCATGTCTGAAGTAAAATCAGACACAACTAGCATGTGCTTAAATTCATATTTAGAAAATGTTTCAGATGTCAAACATTTCTGAGATGATGGAATGATGATGGTGGAAGGGGAACCTTCAGGGGCAAAGATAATCAACTTCAAAACTTAAAAAAAAGAAAGACGGTCAAAATGACCTCTCAGACATCCATTATGTTATACTTTAGCTATTGAAAAACAGCAGATCTACAAGCTCGTATGAGCTTGTAGATCTGCTATTTTTTTAAATCTTGAAAATGTGGCGCAAATCTCTTTTTCTTTCAGAGTGATTTTTTATCTTCACCCAAATCTTTGCTTCTGGGGGGGGGGGGGGGGGGGGGGGTCCCTGGAACGACATATTTCCAGATGGGGGTCGGCGGCCAATTACGTATATTACATACAGTATATGCTGGTCCTTGACATGAAAATGTTTGAGAACGACCAATCTGGGAACCCATCGGCACAAAAAAATAAAAAAACAGCACCCTCTGCTGTTTGTTTGCGCAGCACAGAATCTGTTCTTGAGAGATTAGAGAACGACTGACATACAGTAGAAACATGAGGTTTTTCATAAAACTGTCTTTAGAAGATTTTTTTTAGGTCTAAATGGGTTAATGTGATGGGATTCAGTCCAAGGTGTCTGGGAAAGTGCAGGAGTCCTAAAAGTACTTTTTACAAAGACATCCCTCGAACAGCTTTTCATGAGTTGTTAACAAACGTTTCTCACAAAAATAATGGCTTTCTCAAAACCGCAGTACCGCCACACACAAAGCTGAAAATGTCACCTACAAAATGTTAAACCCTGACACTCATTTTGCGAGATGACTCTTTGCCATCAAATCTCTGCTCATCATCTCTGCTAGGGCAGGTACCCTCACAAAAAAAACATGCAGTAATCCTGGTCTCTAAACTGAGGCAGCGCCTGGTGGAGGGGAAAGGAACTGGTTGTTGGAATAACGTGTTCCTTCCACACGCTACGTCCAACCAGGGAAACTCCCCCCTGTCAGGTGTAAAGGAGCAACTTGGACACTCAGGCATGAAGGAAGCATGAGTTCAAGTCCGTTGCTCTCCCCATGTCACCCATATACTGGGGACTAGGTTGGTGGAGGGTGTGTAGAGCCCATGATCACATTAGATGATTGAAACAGGGGTGAAAAATGGGTTACAAAAATTGTGGGATAACAATTATAGAAATCTCTGCTCGCAAAATGGAACCCGTGTTTTAATTTGGTACATACAGAAACTATAGTATAATATGCACATCACTTTAGTGGAGGTGCTGGGTTCAAAAAGAGAAGGGAACCGGCCGCACACTTCATCTCCTCCGAAAGTTTATTTATTGACGACGTTTGGAGCCAAGGCTCTTCATCTGGTCAAACTGCCATCTGGTCAGTTTGACCAGATGAAGAGCCTTGGCTCCAAACGTTGTCAATAAATAAACTTTTTGGAGCTGATGAGTGTACCCTTCTCTTTTTCATTTGGTACACACAGCCATATTTTCACGACACACACACACACACATACCATTCATTGAGTACACACACAACTAAGCATTTGCTGCAGTGCACACTACCACGCTTTTACAGCACAAGGAAGTGCACAATTGAAAACACAATCATAGAAATGGAACAGACCATTATACGAACGACTCAGGAGAATGACCCCATTTCTCCTTTTGTAAAAAGTGTAGGCCTATACCTTTGTCATAGTCAAACATAAAACAGCGCACAAAACTGCTTTCTCTGGTCGGAATAACGTGTTCCTTCCACGCGCTACGTCCGACCAGAGAAAGCAGTTTTGTGTGCTGTTTTATGAGACATTCCCACCCTGTCAGGTGAAAAGAAGCAGCTTGGACTCCTCATTCATAGAAGGAGGCATGAGGTCAGTCCGCTGCCGCTGCTGATCTACAAGCTCATACGATCTTGTAGGTCTGCTATTTTTGAAAAATCGAAGAACGACTGACATAGAAACATAGCTTTTTCAGAAAACTGTCATTTTCAAACAGACATTTTTTTAATCTGATCTCAGGTCAAAATTAGTTAAAAATAAAATAAAAAAAACAGCACACAAATTTTCGCAAACGATAATGTAGGCATCACGCCGGCCTCTGGTTACTGTCCGGCCAGACGGGCCTCATCAACGTTCTCCATGTCCAGGCAGGGTTGGAAGCACCACCTCGAGTGGCGCATAAAGACCTGACAAAAGGCCTCAACACTCACATCGCCACAAGCCTCCTCCATGCCCTGCATGCAGGAGCACTGTGACCCGGGCTCTGTTCCCCTCATAATACCTCCAAGCTGAAAATAACTCCTCAATGGGATTCATGGGAGAAAGGAGACTGTGGTCCTGGAACCACTCACGCAGCTTCAGCAGAGCAGTGGAAGCTCACATTGTCCCAGACAGTGAATTGCTCATGTCTAGAGATGCACGGCTGTGGCTCAGGAGGTATAGAGCAGGTCGTTCCAATGATCCCTGGGTCGGCGGTTCGAATCCCGGCTCCTCCTCCTGTCCACATGTCGAAGTGTCCTTTGGGCAAGACACTGAACTCTACATTGCCTCCAATGAGTCGGTCGGTGTGAGCTCGCCACCATCGGTGTGTGAATGTGGGAAGTGAGGATGCTGGCGTCGACTGTTCGCCGCTTCACCTCCCAATGTGTGAATGAATGAACCGTTGTATTGAGCACTTGGAAAAGTACTGTAAAAAGGCAATTAATTATTAGAGATTGTTTAGATATTTTAATATTTGTGTGTTTGTACGTTGATGCTTTGATATTTTGTGTGAGAAGTGTGTGCAACAACTGAACACTATAGTGTTTGGACAACAAGGTGATGTGTAATTGAAGGAAAGTCAGTCTAATGCAGATAAGAGAGTGATTACAGTAGAAGGGGCATGAAGTGAAGGTTGTGCCAAAGTTTAGCTTTTTGAGTTAACAAAAATGAAAAGAATGTAATGATGAACACCATATCAAATACCCTTATTCCATCACTCCCGGACACACACACACACACGCAGAGAGAGAGAGAGAGATAGAGAGAGAGAGAGGGAGAGAGAGAGAGAAGAGAGAGAGAGAGAGAGAGAGAGAGAGAGAGAGAGAGAGAGAGATGCACAGAGGGAGAGAGAGAGAGAGATGCACAGAGGGAGAGAGAGAGAGAGAGAGCGCTTGTACTTTCCAGGGGGGTCACATGGTGGCAGCATGGTTAACAAGCTAACATGATTAAATGTAGCAGAGAGTCACAGAAGTCACATTGTCAACACACATCAAAGTCTCCCCGCTGTACCGCAGGAGACTGTACCGCTGTACCGAGAGAGAGAGACGAGAAGCAGGGGAAATAATGAAGAGACATCTTTTATAAACATAAAAACTAGGCATGTTAAGGAAATGTGACACAATGTGACGTTGCGATAGATGAGAGGAAGGAGAGTGTTGCGTTAACCTTTGAAATGAACCGTGTGAAGACGTTTATAGCGTCTTTTCTCTGTGTTATTTGTGACGGCCGAGAGACTTGTGGTGGCACCGTGGCAGAAGTACCAAACGGTCTGCCTGACCTTGGAGTTATTATCCTCGGCTTGAGGGGCTGAGTCTGTTGAGACCAATTGACAGGCCAGTTGCTCGGCACTTATAACATCATAGCATGGCTGTCGAGAATATATATACGGCACTCCAACTGTGACACATTGGCCTACACTGTACTGTGATGTTCATGTTTATGAATCAGAAAAAGTGGCCATGCAGTCACACAAAAGTCTAGCTCTGGTCCATGATAGCTTTTAGAGCTATGTCACCGATGACTCCCCCCCCCCCCCCCCCCCCCCCCCCACCACACGTTATAAAAGGTACTTTCTGGCCAGAAAGGGATTTATTTTTCACCGGAGGAAAGATATTCTGTATGAGGGTTTTCTCTTGGCAATATCGATAGAGGGTGCAGTGGAGTAACTAAAAGTATTATTTTTTCCGGTTGAAAAATAATCGCTTTTTGGCCAAAAAGTACCGTTCATACATGTGGTGGGGGGCTCGGAGTGCTGCCACTATAGGGAAAGTAGGCTTTCTAATGACACAACCCGCCTTTGTTTTGGTGAGAAGCAAAAAAAATTATTGAGTGGTGCAACCACTCCAAGGAACAGCAATGTCCGTTTATACCTGTGTCACCTATGTATGTGACGTTAATGAGCACCAGTATATGACTTATGAGTACCAGTAGGGGGCGCCAGAAACAGAGAGAGGGATAGTGCTGAGCAAGGCTGCAACGGCTTAGAGTTAGACCTATGGACCAGAGCTACCAAAAGTCATTGGATTTTTGAAAAGACATGACTTAATTCACATGAATATTTGTGTCTCGAAAATACATTTTACATAATATAGGTAATAGTAAAAATGAGTTACGTAAGACAAACTTTAAGTTAGCCTGTATGTTTGGACATCGTTTACTTAAAAAGCCAAATAGTGGTGGCAGAGTCTGCGACTCAACTGCCATACCACCCATTTTGGGCTGGAACCCCTTTTGGTGTTTTAAACGTTATGTTATAATTTAGCTATTGAAAAATAGCAGATCTACAAGCTCGTAGCGCGCCACTCGGTGCAGATTTTAGATCTGCTATTTTTGAAAAATCGTAAAAGAATGTGGCGCAAATCTTTGAATATATATTCTTTCAAAGTGAATGTTTTTTTAACTCAGGTCTAAATGGGTTAAAATGTATTCCTTTAGCTCTCTGGAGTGGAAAGTATCCTTTTAAAAAATGTCACGGGTGAATTTTAGGAAAATGGTGGTCGGCTAGGGAGGGGGGAGGGGCGGGGGGGAAGAAGGATGGAAGGACGTTAAGGTCTTCAAATCGTATTTATACTGTCAAATAGTTGTGGGGATTCAGGGATTCGGAGATTGGGAGCACAGAGGAAGCACACACAACCCATGGTAACACTGTAGGGGTATTCCAGGACACACTTATAGAGAAAAGAATAGGAGAAAAAGAGGGTTAGTACACCAGTGGAGGCTAGGATTTAACATTCACTTATTCATACAACAGCACTAGCCCATTCCGGGCGGGAACCCCTTTTGGTGTTTTAAGCATTCTGTTCTACTTTAGCTATTGAAAAATAGCAGATCTACAAGCTCATAGATTAAAAAATATATGTAATTGGCCGCCAACCCCCATCTGAGTGAAAATATGTTGTTCCATGCAGTGACCCCCCAGAAGCAAAGATTTGAGTTAAAAACGTTCGCTCTGAAATAATATATATTCAAAGATTTGCGCCACATTTTCACATTTCCACGATCGACTCCCAATATAAGTTGAGTTGATTGACACAGAAACATAGGTTTTTCAGAATATCGTCTATATTTAGAATACTTTTATTTTATTTTAATCAGCCTCAGGTCTAAATGTGCTAGTATTATTGGCAGGCGGCGCATTAGGTATACAGTTCCAACACTTCCTTGTGGCCCCTGGAACACATTTCAATATTCCGATGAATAAAATGTAGGCTAGAAAGGCTACTGTTTGGAAGGGAGGGAGTGTGTCTGTGGCACACTCAGGCTCTCACATTAGCATGCCATGACTGCATTAGCAGTCGTGAAACGGCTAACGGGAACCCAGTATAACCAAATGCGGGTCAATGAAATCTTTGAGTGAGTGAAATTATGGATACCATCTGCCACTCTGGCCATGCAGTAGGAAAAACATGTAGTACTATTTGAGATTGTGTCCTCGTCCTTAGTATACATAAATGCAATATAATATTTTAGATTTATGATTTAGCATTTTATCTATTCATCCATCTCCAACCGCTTATTCGTAGTCGGGTCGCGGGGGCAGTGCTCCAGACTTCCCTCTCCAGAGCAACATCAGTGACTTCCTCCTGGGGGATTCCGAGACGTTCCAAGGCCAGTGAGTCGATTTGTTTCCTCCAACTGCGCCTGGGTCTGCCCCGGGGTCTCCTGCCAGTGGGACGTGTGTCGAGGACCTCCCTAGGGTGGCGCCCGAGAGGCATCCTAACCAGATGCCTGAACCACCTAAAGCTGGCTCCTTTCCAGGAGAAGGAGCATGAGCGGTTCTACTCCGAGTCTCTCTCGTGTGACTGAACTTCTCACCCTATCTCTCTAATGGAGATGCCAGCCACCCGTCGAAGAAAACTAATTTTGGCCGCTTGTATTCGCAACCTTATTCTTTCGGTCTTGACCCACACTGCATGACCATATAGGTGAGAGTAGGAACGAAGATTGCTCGGTAGACAGAGAGCTTTGCCTTCTGGCAAACAGTGCGGTACAGCGAGCAATACCGCCCCTGCCGCTCCGATTCCTCCGGCTGATCTCCTTCTCCGTCCTCCCTCCATGACCCCGAGTTACTTGAACTTTAGCATTTTAGTATATTTATAATGTAGCATTTCATGTAGACATACAGTAGCACATATGGCACTCTTTAAGTCTTTGTTGGGAAGATAATTTGTCCGGGAAATTGGATACATTCCGCAAAACAAACTGAAATGTCAGACACCGTTTTTGATATATTTATTTATTTTGGTCCAAAACTCCCTGTGTGATTTTTTCTTTTACATTCCACTATCCCAAACCTAGACCTCCTACACTAACCTATTTTGGGAAACCCCTTTTGGTGTTTTAAGTTTAACTAAGCGTTATGTTATACTTTAGCAGCTATTGAGAAATAGCAGATCTACAAGCTCAGCGCGCCACCGAGTGGCGCGCTACGAGTTTGTAGGTCTGCTATTTATTTTTTTATCGTGAAAATGCAGCACAAATCTTTGAATATATATTCTTTCAGAAGACTTCAGTGAAGGGTGCACAGAGGACTCCCGCTCTGGTCCTCATTAGAACAATATGTGTGATACCTTTTACAGTTGTCACAATGAGGGGATATATCGGGCCATATCGCCCCCCTCTGGCAGGAAGGCCTGTCACATCAATGACCAGCGCTATACTCTCTGATTTGCCGTCCGTCGCCCAGAGGTTACAAACAAAAAGGATTCTAATCTGCAATGCTATAATTAAATACACAATTTTTTCCCAAGTGAAATTGCTTGTTTCGGAGACGAGGCTGTCATTTTTTCCTCAACAATCCTTTTTAAGCGACATTTCTGTAGTATCAATGTAGTTTTGATTTGTCCACTTTGATAACTTACAGTTATAAAAAAAAAAAATGCATGTACTGTGTGTGTGTGTGTGTGTGTGTGTGTGTGTGTGTGTGTGTGTGTGTGTGTGTGTGTGTGTGTGTGTGTGTGTGTGTGTGTGTGTGTGTGTGTGTGTGTGCGTGCACGTGCGCGTACGTTCTATATGTGTAAGTTTCACTGCAATTTGACAAATCAGACACATGATATTTCTGGACTTCGAGGGAACTTGTCTGACAGCTGGGAAAAAAAATCTTGTTATTGTTTGAGACGGAAGTCTCGCTGGTTTTTTGAAGTGGCTAAAGATGATGTAAAAGTGTTGATTGGAATGCCAGTAAATGCTAATTGCTTCCTGTGGGAAGAGTTATGACAGGTGACAGGGAGGAGAGGAGAGGAGGAGGCGGAGGAGGAGGAGGTAAAAGCAATAAAATGCCTTCCATAAAACAATGACATACACCTCCTGACAGATGTGCCCGAGCTCGTAACAAACCCTATATATCAATTTATTGATCCATTGATAGCGCAATTCCTGCCCCATGAAAAGGGAAGCGGGGCAGTCTCTGAAACGAGCTACACGATACACACGGGAAGAGTGCTGCCGCCTCGCTAATAATATGTCAAGCAGCCTGTCAGGAGATGTAGCAAGTTGAGGTTTTTTTTTAAACTGGGGGGAAATCGTGTAAAAGAGTTGAAGAATTATCTTGGGTTTCACTATAGCGTATTTCACACGTAGAGGGGAAACGGCTCTCTACTCGAAATGTCAAAGGTGTTTTAAGGAAGAAATATGCCTCTGTGTGGAATAGCAATCGGTTTTAAAAAAGGTGACCTTGAGCCTCTCAGATTCTCCTTTTCATGTTTTTCATTGCATGAGAACGATGACTGATGGAGGTACCTGTGGAAAAGAAATGTAATGACCCAAAATAAATGTTAAATGCTACACAACCGTAAACCACAAAGGCCACACTCAGGGGTGTAAAGGCTCATACATAGTCTGGATTTACGGTGGTGGGGTGACCACCGAACTACAACATGACGTCACGAGCCGCGTTGAAGAGCAAACCACCGCCACCGCTCCAGCCCTTCGCTCTGTTTTTACTCACCACCGCTCAACGTTATTTCAGCTCCGGTGGTCAGCTCACCACCGGAGCGGTGGTCACCTCACCACCAAAAATCCAGACTATGAATAGGCCTTAACGATACATTTTAACAGTCATACGATACATATCACGATCTATGGTCGACGATACGATACATGGACGATATTGGTTCATTATGGTGATCCGATACGATACGATTCAATGATTTGAAATCGATACAGTAACTATTTAAAATACATTGCCATTATTTTAAACTAAGTAATTAAAGCCCTCTTTTTCTTTTTTTCTTCTAAAAATTGCTACATACCACGCACACAAATGTAGTATTGATACAATCGATTATTTGCATATAGCAAAACCATTCGATACCGATAATTTGCATTGCGATACAATACGATATATAGTCAATGTTGCTGTTTTAATTTCGATATACTTTGATTCATGAAATTAAAATAGATTTTTCGATGCAGTTACTATATCGTTACACCCCTAGCCACACTGTATGCTGTATAATGCTTCCAAACAAGTATTATTATTATCATTAGGAATGTCCCGATCACGTTTTTGAGACATGCCAATATCCCAATTTTTCCCGGTCCGATCTTTATATATATATATATATATATAGTGTGTTGCCTTTCAATTGACCTATAGCTAAGACCCGGCCTCTCCCACTTAGACACTCCCACTTGGACACTTTCCAGGCAGGCTCATTCATTCCAATGTAAATATCATGGATTTTACACATTAAATACTGGTTCATTTTTGGAACCAGACCTTCAAAATCTCTTCCAAATCCAACAACAAGGAATGCCGTATGCACTGGAAAAATATGTGCGTGGCATTCATTTTTTAAAACAATGTTTTGTCATATAGGAAAACTATTGGTGGAGAGGTTGTCTAACCCATGTTATGCTTAGCTGTGATTGGACCATAGCAGTTTGGGGAGGGGCTTGGGATAGGTCTATTATTAGAACTATAGATGGACTTCCATGTCATATGAAAGCAGGGAATCATAGCAACAATAATGATGCATTGGTTAATTAGATTGAGTGAATCTTGCAACTATACAGCTTATGGAACTGGGCAGTTTAGACACATCACTGATGAGACATTACATGTTTGAAGTGTTACATTGAGATAAATTACCTGGGGGGGGGGGGGGGGGGTACAAAAATAAAGCTCACAATGTGTCATAATGTGACACACAAAGTGACATTGAAGAAGAACGGTTGATGTTCAAAGCATCCATTGGTGAATCTGTGGCTGCACCGCTGTGGGGAGCAGAGTTTTGAAGGCCGTATAGAGACAAACATCCTGGTGGTCAGGGCAGTGCTGTTTTTGGCAGGATTTTTTTATTTTAGTTTTAGTCATAGTCTCGCTTAACCCATTTAGACCTGGGAACGATTCTGCAAATGTCTTCTAAATCCTGACTGTTTTCTTGAAAAAGCAGTTTTTCTATGTCAGTCGTTCTCAAACACTTTCATGTCACTTTTCACGATTCTTCAAAAATAGCAGACCTACAAGCTACGAGCTTGTAGATCTGCTATTTTTCAATATTCAAAGCATAGCATAAAGCTAACACCAAAAGGGGTTCCCGCCCCCAAAATGGGTCAAATAGTTTTCATTTAGTTTTAGTCACATTTTTGTCACCTGGAATGTGTTAGTGTTAGTCTAGTTTTAGTTGACTAAATGTAATGAGATTTTAGTTGACTATAATAAAACTATACAGTTGATTTAGTCAAACAAAATGTCGCCCGGTGGTCAAACCAACGGTATACTTTGGAACAATGTGCCTCCGGTGGTTGGTACATGGCATGGGATCCAGTCAACTCTGACCTGTGCGAGGCAGCCTTTGAACTGTGAGACACTGCAGTGGGCCTATGGACATTTAAGATGGAGCTGTAAGCCTTAAACTAATGAGACACTTTCAGGATATTTCACCAATATCTTATTTTATATTATACTAGAGCGATGCCCGTTGGAGCCTCTACTACAGCACTGGCCTACATGGAACGATACAAGTTGGAAATGCATGTCCCACCCAGAGTGTAGAGTAGGAGAGTAGCGGCACGCTTTGATCTCGCTGCAAAGCGGGTGCCTATGGGCTATAGTTCCAAACATTGCTCCTATGACTGGAACTATCCCATTGAGACAAAGCGGGTGCCTATGGGCTATAGTTCCAAACATTGCTCCTATGACTGGAACTATCCCATTGAGACAAAGCGGGTGCCTATGGGCTATAGTTCCAAACATTGCTCCTGTGGCTGGAACTATCCCATTGAGACAAAGCGGGTGCCTATGGGCTATAGTTCCAAACATTGCTCCTATGGCTGGAACTATCCCATTGAGACAAAGCGGTTGCCTATGGGCTATATACCCTTAGATAGCATTTCTGTTGGATTATATAGCATTTGATACAGACTTATAGCATGTTATGTAGACAGCACTGTAATTGTATTGTATGTAGTCATAGCACGCCATAGTACACATGTATAGCATAGTAGTAAAGATGTATAGTTTATATGTATAAGTGTATGTATAGTTTGTATGTATAGTATGTATAGTTTCACTATATAGATATTCCACTGTTACTTTCTTAGCTTACGCATGTTTCATGATAAATACTTTTATGTGATGTATTCCCATGCTTTTGTTTTTGCTCAAATGTAAGTCGCTCTGGATTAAGAGCGTCTGCTAAATGCCTAAATTGTAAATTGTATAGTTCCACACATTGCTCCTATGACTGGAACTATCCCATTGAGACAAAGCGGGTGCCTATGGGCTATAGTTCCAAACATTGCTCCTGTGGCTGGAACTATCCCATTGAGACAAAGCGGGTGCCTATGGGCTATAGTTCCAAACATTGCTCCTATGGCTGGAACTATCCCATTGAGACAAAGCGGTTGCCTATGGGCTATAGTTCCACACATTGCTCCTATGACTGGAACTATCCCATTGAGACAAAGCGGGTGACCTATGGGCTATAGTTCCAAACATTGCTCCTATGGCTGGAACTATCCCATTGAGATACAATGAGCACCTCCGCATTCCATTGTTACAATGGGAGTCAACGCTAGTGTCGCCACTCTCTTACTATAATTACTCTGGTCCCACCCAGATATTGTGTCTGTGCCCCTTTTATTCCCCATATATGGAGTTCTTTGTCAGGCATGCCCAAATATGGAGTCTACGCAGACATCAGGATGATGTCAGAACGGGCCAGCTCCATATATGGACCCTGAGCAGGGAGGGGCCCTGTCCAGAGCCCCCCGGGGGCAGAGGCCTTTTTTGGGGCGGTTCTGTACAACCGTGGGTCCGACCGACTCGACACCGGGAACGCGTGTGTGAAACTTGAAGTCGGTGGGGCGAACGGTTCTCAAGTTATACGTGGATTACAACGGTACACACACACACACACACACACACACACACACACACACACACACACACACACACAGACATAGACGTGGTACATTTATAGATATATATTTATATTATATATATTTTTTGTGTTTGCTTTTAGTTTGCATTTTATGAATTTATATATTTTTTAAGGTGAATATTGTAACTGGCACAAGCAGGCAAGCAGCCCAGAGTGTATCAATAGTGTGTCCAGGCCGGTGAGCCATTTATCCCATTCTGGACGGGAACCCCTTTTTGGTGTTTTAAGCATCATGTTATGATTTAGCTATTGAAAAATAGCAGATCTACAAGCTCGTAGCGCGGCACCGAGTGCCGCGCTACGAGCTTGTAGGTCTGCTATTTTTTGAAAAATCATGAAAATGTGTCTCAAATCTTTGAATATATATTATTTCAGAGCGAACGTTTTTAACTCAAATCTTTGCTGGAATTACATATATATATATATATTTGGGGGTCCTTGACATGAAAATGTTTGAGCACCACTGAACATGGGTCGTGATTTAGAAGACATTTGTAGAATCCGGTGTCAGGTCTAAACGTGTTATAACGTTGAGCACAGTGAAACATGTCCCAGTGGTCCAGTGGAGAAGAGTATAAAATGCATCCAACCCAAAAGACATTGCAATAGTAATGTTTCACAGTTTCTTTATGGGTCCATTCAATAAAAATAATGAATTTAATGTAACACACTTTTTCCTTCAAGGTCAAAAGAAAAAGTTTCACCATTTTTAGAGTCGTGCAGTAGGTATAGCTGGCTGGGTAAAATGGTGTTAATATCGGAATATGTTATGTATATCTGCGTGCGTGCGTGCGTGCCTGTGTGCAGTAGAAACGGAGGTCAGTGCTGAAGTGTTATGATTAGGGCTGCAACTAATGATTATTTTCATAATCGATTCATCTGCCGATTATCTAAACGAGTAATCGATTAATCGGATCATGACACTTATTTAGCTATCACCTTAAAAATATATTCTAGGTTATTTTAAACATGTTCTAACACAAAATATAATTCTTTATATATATTTATTTTATTTTATTCTCCATTGTTCTGTAAAGCACTTTGAGCTGCATTTGATGTCATGAAAGGTGCTATACAAATAAAGTTTTATTATTATTATTATTATTATTATTATTATTATATTTTTTATAATTTAAGCAACTTATTCTTAAAGCGGCTTATTCTGACTGCATACATTTGATTAAAGAATAGCTGCACATGTGTCAGTCTAAAAGGAACAGTAACCTACTCTTCTGAACTCAAATAGGTCATTTAAAAATACATATTCAAGCCATATGTTTTGTTCTTGATACTATAATCGTTATGTGTCATATTTAGCTTTGCAGTCGCTACTGTGCAACTATCAGATTATAAGGGAAGCGAGATGGATCACTGATTAGTTGCATATTTGATTAATCGATTGCTAAAGTAGTTGACAACTAATTGAATAATTGATTTGATTACGATTAATCGATGAATCGTTGCAGCCCTAGTTATGATGGACAATCATGGCCACTATAGTCTTCCCATCAGTGTTGATTTCGTCGACTAAAACTAAGACGAAAAATGTTCGTCGACTACCTTTTTTTTCACTGAGGAAAACTAAATGGAATCTAAATAAAAACTATGCTATGATGACTAAAACTAAGACTGAATATATTGACAATTTCGTCAACAAATAACAACTAGACTAAAATGTTATGAAGGGACTAGAGATGCAGTTTTACACTTGGTTGCATGCTGAACATAGCCGATTTTCAGCAAGTGTAAAACAGTCATTACGGCAGCATCAAGGCAATAGTACTAAAATACTAAAATACATTTTAGTTGACTGTAGATTTAGTCGACTAAGATCTTATGATATCTAGTCGGCTAAAACTAGACTAACACTAAAACATTCCAGGTGACTAAGATGTGACTAAAACTAAGTGCAAACTATTCAAATTTCCTGCCAAAAACAACACTGCTTCCCATAAGAGTCCGTAAAACACCAAGGAAGTCAAATAACATGGTCTACAACTTTTAAATCTATGACAAAATAAAGGACAAATATAATAGCTAGTTCTCGATGACAGATTTATTTGTGTCTGAAAGACTCAAAACAACGGGAAATTTACTTTTAAATTACTTCCTGTGAACAAAGAAATGTGCTGCACGATGACATACATAGGCTCTTATGAATATAAATTAATCTTGATTTCATTTTGATTCCAGTGCAAAAAGCCATTGCAGTCCCAATTTAAAAATCAATTTTCAATCATACAAGTACATCAAAATAGCATTTGAGTAATCTACTTAATTATACATTCCACCACTGCATTCAATTAATCGATAGGACATCCGGGGCGATAAGTGAATCGTTCGAGAGGCTGCTGTATTGATACGGCGATAAACGGCATGGATTGCAGGTGATCAGTGTTGACAAACGTACCTCTATTTAACGTTATCAAAGCCCCCCCCCCTAGCTTGCAAGTTGCAATGCCCTCCCTTCCCAGACCCCTTGTTAGGATGTTTAGTCATTTCAGGCTCCATCTCGCGCCATGAGCCCTATATATATCCTTCATTTGGGGATTTAGTATTTTGTAAGAGGCTTTAACCCCGTAAAAAAAATGCTTAGCACTCTAAATTGACTTCGTACAACTAAGAATATATAATGGTACACTTTTAATACTGTATAGCCTAGTGTTTGGAAGTCCCTAGAGGTCACATAAGACCTTGACTGATTGTGGGTCAAAACACACATCGACTGGACTGTTGGATCCAGACCTGATGCCATGGTACTGTCCTGCAGCAACACCTGCATTTAATTTAATTGTAGAATTTCAACAAGATATTGAAGCACAATAATACTGTCTGAACCCTGGTTTTATATTTGTATTAATAATCCCCAGCAATGCTATTATGTTCGTCATCATAGGTTATTAAAGCTAAGCAGCTGCTCTCGAGAAGAAGAATATTATGTGACTAAACGTGTTTTATTCTCACTAATCTCTACCCTATTCCCATAATTGATTTAATTTGAATACTTAATTTGATTACTTGTCTTGAGCTCAAGGAGAGAAAAGTCTTATTTTAATTTGAAGGGAAGCGGGTAACCTTGGCACTTTATGACAAAGAGGAAACGTCATATTGTTGTGGCTCCATTGTAGATTTCTCCCTAACAAAAAAAAATCACATTTTGACCTGAGATCAGATTCTAAAAATGTCTTCTACATCCTGACAGTTTTCTAAAAAAGCTATGTTTCTATGTCAGTCTTTCTTTGCTTTTTCAAAAATAGCAGACCTACAAGCTTGTAGCGCGCCACTCGGTGGCGCGCTATGAGCTTGTAGATCTGCTATTTTTCAATAGCTAAAGCATAGCATAATGCTAACACCAAAATGTGTTAACCAACACATAGGCACATAGGTGAACCAACACAGTCATATATGTGAACACAGGCATAGGTGAACACGGACATTGCTGTTCCTTGGAGTGGTTGCACCACTCAAAAATAATGCAATGTTGAATTTAACAATCCCAAAATGTACATTTGTGTTTTATTGCCCCCCTCCCCCCCCATCAAACACAGAAGTGTTTGGTCAAACCATGCATGACTTCCATTGGAAAAAGCATTGAGGCGGCTTTCAAACAGACAGAACACAGAATGTGCGTTTGAAATGTGTTTATGAAGGCTTCAACAACCATGCAGTATAGGTATATAGAACCCTTTAACAGTTAAATAATGACACGAGCTAGGGTCTAAAGCACATAAATACATACATGAGGCCGTACTGTAAGTCACCTGCCATGTGCCATCGACCAGCCAGCACACAGAGAGTCCAGGGGCTTTCTTTGGGCAGCCAGAAATAACAGCTAAATTAAATATTTAGCCTTTCCATGAGCAGAGGCAATATCTGAGACTATTGGGACCCTGGGCCAAAACAATCCCACCGTGCCGTTCCTATCCACTTGAAGGAGCCCTTATTGCTCTCCTGGACCCCAGGTACTACCCAGGACCTCAGGTACTTGTGTCTGCCTTGCTTGATCATAAAATTGCCCTCTGTTATGTGGGGCCTTAATCCAGGGTCAGGCTCTGGAACAGTGCGGTATATTGTAAGTCGGCCCAATTTTAAAGAGGAACCCCCGGTCTTTGGACCCCCAGGCCTGCAGGATCCAGCTCTGGAGATGATACAATTTAGGAATGGGGAACGGAGTGGAATAGTAAGAGAGTGGCGACATGCTTTGATCTGTGTGCCTATTATGGGCTATAGTTCCAAACATTGGTCCCATTGAGATAGAATGAGAAAGGAAAGGAAAGGTACTATGTTTACCCAAGGTAACTGGACTAAGCATCAGATACTTGTTTACAGCCAGGCCCTGCAGCTTATTCCATAGAACATTTCATGGTAGGGGTCCAATGCCTTGTCCAAGGGCACTTCAGCGGTGGTAATTTTTAACGTGTCGGACCGCTGATTCAAACTGGCGACCTTCCGGTATCAAGACCGCTCCTGTCGCCACTCTCATACTAGTCCACTCGGAATGGGAGCATACTGTACATTGCATTGCCAATTGGTGAATCCAGATATCGTATCGATATATGCTCATACAGTACAAATACACAAGACATGCACATAATGTGCCTGTATGTGAATGTCTTGTGGATTTGTACAGTACAGTATGTTATGTTGCACCTACTGTATGTGTTTTGTACTGTGTACTTGCACTGTATATGTAATGTTGTAGTTGTGTGTATAGGACCCCCTCTAAAACGAGATGCTGCATCTCAACGGGCCAATCCTCCCGAGTCCCAATACAATTCTGACAAATTCTGACATGAGAATAAGGGCCGATTCATACTCCTATTTTACCGCTGTTTCGGCGCTGTAGTGCCGAAATGATTTCGGCTCGTCAGAAACTTTCAGTAGCACCGAAGAGCCGACTTTAGGACGGTACCCGCCCCCCCGAACCTCAAATGACGTCAAATTGTAGGCTCTTCAGCGCCGAACCGACTTTTATTCGGCTCTAAAATAGGAGTATGAATCGGCCCCAAAGTATTAGCATTTATCTTGGTCACTTGGTCAAAAAGATGTTACTTTATTTGATACGACTGCATTAAATTAATTTGGCCTAGACATGGCATGCACTTCAACACTTGGATGAAGTTTTCCAGACGTGTAACTATACATAATAATGCTTATTGTTAGACAAAGAGCGTTGCAATAGTAAATGTCAGGAACCACCAGCTGCTCCAGTAAGTAGGTTATGGGATTACAGCATGGATCCAGGGCATATACTGTACCTTCCTTATTGCAACAAACTAAACAATAGCCCTTGCATTTGTGATCTTACATACATTTCATGTATTTACAAATACACAGCCATTGATCAGTCCCATCCTCAGGCGGTTCGCAGACGCACGTGCACTTAGCGTATATGTACACGCCAAATAATTAATTCTTAAGACTTAACGGCAGATATTGTCCTCAAAATTCCTCAATATGTTTCATATCCATTTGAAAGTTCTGGGAGAAAAGGTGCACGTTTAGTCAAATATCACCACTTTTCCACAAGCTACACACACACACATCATTTCCTCAGGGCGAGGGCCCCTGAATGAGTGCAGGTCTCAACATAATTATCACAACTTCCTTTGGGAAGCACCAATATGTATGGGGCACACAATTGGCAGGTGGTGTGATTATTTACCCCGCGCCAATCGCAACGCACCTGCCAACCGTGTGCCGCGTATATGTTTGTGCTTCCCAAACATCGGCTGTTCCCAGAGGAAGTTTTCATGGGTTTCAGTCCAGCAGTCATTTCAGGTCCAACCTCGTTCCTGAGAGAGAATGTTGTCTATACATGTGTGCAGCTTGTGGTAAAGTGGAGATATTTAGATTGTTGTAAGGTGTCGCAGTGGAGATGCTTCTGGTCGTTGATAGTGTTTTGAGTGGACTGGAGAGCCTCTATGTTTTTGATGTTGTAAGTGTATCGTTGTGTGTTGACATGTACTGTTTTGTCTATGTATTGTATTCATTGTGTTGTGCCTGAGGACCCCCTCTAAAACGACATGATACATGATACTTTCCTTTAAATAAATACAATTTCAATATATATCTTTACTAAACACACCTTTTCTGCCAGAACTTTCAAAAGGATATGAAACTAGAGGACAGCATCTGACTCCAGGTCTTAGGAATTCATTATCACTATCACTATCAGAAGACAGCCGTTGGAGCAAAGCTTGTCTCGTCAAAACCACATGTGACTCTCATTGAAAATGAATTGCGAGCTGCTCTGCCCCCTCCCCCCCCCCCTTTCCCCCCAAGGACAGAGAGAGAGCACGCTGTCTTTTATGTGTGAGCGATGCATTGAATCTCAGTCTAGCCAGACGCACCGACCGCGCTCCATGCGAACCTCTAGAGACTCCACAGGACAAATGTACTCCATTCAATGGTGTTGAGTAAAAGTATCAATACTGCAATATACAAATACTCCATTACAAGGTTAACCCATTCTGACCTGAGATCAGATTTAAAAAAAAAATGTCTTCTATACACGCTGACAGTTTTCTGAAAAAGCTATGTTTCTATGTCAGTCGTTCTTCGATTTTTCAAAAATAGCAGACCTACAAGCTCGTAGCACGCCACTCGGTGGCGCGCTATGAGCTTGTAGATCTGCTATTTTTCAATAGCTAAAGCATGACATGATGCTAACACCAAAAGGGGTTCCCGTCTGGAATTTGAAATGTACTTGAGTAAAAGTACACAATAATTGGTATTAAAAAGTATCAAAAGTAAAAGTACTCATTGCGCAGAATGTCCCATATGCATTGAAGTTTTCAAATGTATATGAATTATTTAGAAAATAGACGAAATATCTAGTGCTGAAGTGGTTTAACACACAGAGAAAACCCCACAGACCACAGAAAATACACTGAATGTTCAAAGTTCGGGTTGCATGGGTGAAATTAAGGTCATAAAACCTTAACCCATTTAGGCCTGACGTCGGAGAAAAAAAAAGTCTTCTGAAAGAATATATATTCAAATATTTGTGCCGCATTTTAACTATTTTTTAAAAAAATAGCAGGCTTGTAGCGAGCTTGTAGATCTGCTAATTTTTCAATAGCTAAAGCATTATTATATAATGCTTAGTTAAAACACCAAAAGGGGTTCCTTCCCACCCAAAATGGGTTTTAAAGAAGAAAACGATAATTTTAAATCAATGAAAATGAATGTCATGAAACCTTTGAGTAAAAGTACTTTAGTAAATGTACTTATTTAGTTTCCACCGCTTGGAGAGGCCTGGTGTTGGTTCTGCCAACGAAGGTAGCAACGGACCAGCATGTGTTTCATTTAGTATTATCCCATTCTGGGCTGGAACCCCTTTTGGTGTTAGCATTATGTCATGCTTTAGCTATTGAAAAATAGCAGATCTACAAGCTCATAGCGCGCCACCGAGTGGCGCGCTACGAGCTTGTAGGTCTGCATTTTAGAAACATAGCTTTTTCAGAAAACTGTCAGGACGTAGAAGAACATAATCTGATCTCAGGTCAGAATGGTAAACTGTCAGGATGTAGAAGACATTTTTAGAATCATATCTCAGGTCAGAATGGTAAACTGTCAGGATGTAGAAGACATTTTTAGAATCATATCTCAGGTCAGAATGGTAAACTGTCAGGATGTAGAAGACATTTTTAGAATCTGATCTCAGGTCAGAATGGGTTATGCCAGTTGACCTGGTCCAAGAGCATGGCAGGTGGCGGACATGGTTACAAATCGCCATCCTCTTTGACACCAAAAATAGCAGTGTGCTGATTTCACCGACAACACCCCCCCCCCCCTCCCCTCCCCTCCTCTCCCCCCACCACCACCACACGGTGCCAGGCCTTGTGATTGGGAAATTGTACAATGTTGCCCATCTGCTGTGTTACAGTGTTGCCAAGTTGCCAACACACTTACCCTTGTCTTGTCTACCCTTATACCAAATCAGTTTTCCCCTTAGAGTATAATGAATAGAGATGGCATCCGAGCTCTCCTTCCATCCACTTGCATTACGTTGCTCAAAAGTGCATGAGGCGATTTCACTCCTCCTTCCGCGTAGGAATAGAGTGCATTCTGGGATGGATTTGCCCCAAACACATGAACGCGCTGGTCCGTTGACTATCATTGTGCACGTTCACGACGGCAGCACGCTCGTGCACGTTCGTGCACAATGATAGTCAGCGGACCAGCGCGTTCATGTGTTTGGGCCCACGCTGCAATACCTTCATTCGGCCACTATGTCCATTTCGCCCTCAGAGTTTCCTCTGCGTGCCGTCTCTATTCATATATACTCTAAGGTTTTCCCCTCCAAAAGGCTGAAACTCTGCAGATCAAATATAACATATTGTTCTACTTAGCTAGCAGAGCATTTTTAATGGCTATATTAGACATCTAAAATACGTCTAAATGGGTGTCTAAAAAGGGGTTATAAATGGTCTAAAAATGAAAGATTTTTTTAGCGTTCTAGGCTTAGGTTAGACATCGAAACAGCGTCGTTTTAAACGTCTATATGGAGACCAGGGGTTCCCAAAGATTTTCATGTCAAGGACCCCCAAAGTCAAACATTCAAACCATTTGAACACTCTCAGAGTTAAGCGGGTCTTTGCAAATAAAACATCTGAGAACCAGTATACAGTAGTGATCGTCCTGGGTATGATGCTAAACTGCATCCACCCTGGAGACGGATGGGCGCCGCCAGGTTTAACCCATTCTGACCTGAGATCAGATTCTAAAAATGTCAGTCGTTCTTCGATTTTTCAAAAATAGCAGACCTACAAGCTCGTAGCGCGCCACTCGGTGGCGCGCTATGAGCTTGTAGATCTGCTATTTTTCAATAGCTAAAGCATAACATAATGCTAACACCAAAATGGGTTCCCGTTCAGAATGGTTTAATTGCCCAAGACTCTCTGAATATAGTTTTCACTTAGTTTTAGTCACATTTTAGTCACCTGGAATGTTCTAGTGTTTAGTCTAGTTTTAGTCGACTAAATGTCATACGATTTTAGTCGACTAAATCTACAGTTGATTTAGTCTACTGAAATGTGTTTTGACAGGCCTTGATGTCGTTGTAATGACATATTTTACACTTTGGTTGCATGCTGAAAATAGCAGATATACAATCTCACAACGCGTCACAGTACCTACCCTGTCCCCTAGGGTAGGTACCCTCACATGTTCTCCGCGTGTCCCCTAGGGTAGGTACCCTTGCATGTTCTCCCCGTGTCCCCTAGGGTAGGTACCCTCACATGTTCTCCCTGTGTCCTAGGGTAGGTACCCTCACATGCTCTCCCCGTGTCCCCTAGGGTAGGTACCCTCACATGTTCTCCCCCTGTCCCCTAGGGTAGGTACCCTCACATGTTCTCCCCGTGTCCCCTAGGGTAGTTACCCTTACATGTTCTCCCCATGTCCCCTAGGCTAGGTACCCTCACATGTTCTCCCCGTGTCCCCTAGGGTAGGTACCCTCACACGTTCTCCCCGTGTCCCCTAGGGTAGGTACCCTCACATGTTCTCCCCGTGTCCCCTAGGGTAGATACCCTCACATGTTCTCCCCGTGTCCTCTAGGGTAGGTACCCTCACATGTTCTCCCCGTGTGCCCTAGGGTAGGTACCCTCACATGTTCTCCCCGTGTCCCCTAGGGTAGGTACCCTCACATGTTCTCCGCGTGTCCCCTAGGGTAGGTACCCTCGCATGTTCTCCCCGTGTCCCCTAGGGTACGTACCCTCACATGTTCTCCCTGTGTCCCCTAGGGTAGGTACCCTCACATGTTCTCCCCGTGTGCCCTAGGGTAGGTACCCTCACATGTTCTCCCCGTGTGCCCTAGGGTAGGTACCCTCACATGTTCTCCCCGTGTCCCCTAGGGTAGGTACCCTCACATGTTCTCCCCGTGTCCCCTAGGGTAGGTACCCTCACATGTTCTCCCCGTGTGCCCTAGGGTAGGTACCCTCACATGTTCTCCCCGTGTCCCCTAGGGTAGGTACCCTCACATGTTCTCCCCGTGTCCCCTAGGGTAGGTACCCTCACATGTTCTCCCCGTGTCCCCTAGGGTAGGTACCCTCACATGTTCTCCCCGTGTCCCCTACAGGGTAGGTACCCTCACATGTTCTCCCCGTGTCCCCTAGGGTAGGTACCCTCACATGTTCTCCCCGTGTCCCCTAGGGTAGGTACCCTCACAAAAAGCATGCAGTAATCCTGGTCTCTAAACTATACCTCCCCCTGGCCAGCCACTGGGTATACACACAAACACACAACACTGGCCAATCAAATCATCACAAATGTGGTACATGTATTCAAACACACAAAGCTGGGCATAGGAGGGTCTAGCGCCCCTCAAAAATATCACCTTCTAAATAAAGTTTAAATAAATATTAAAGCATCCTGTGGTCGCTTAAGGACATTGCACGGAAATCAAAGGGTAATATCTCGCCTGCTATCCCAGAAAAGGGCATTCTATTATAGCTCAACACTGGTGGAAATGCCTGGTGCGTGGTGCGGTGGATCTGGGTTCATATACCCTGGGTGGGTCATTTAATCTCACGGACTGCAGGTTTAAATTAACAGTCCAGCGTACCCATCACTTCTTTGTTTGACTCTCTCACTCCTTTCCGTCCGTGCATTCAATGCCATTCAATTCAAAGGGCTTTATTGGCATGAGAAAACATACGTTTGCATTGCCAAAGCAGATAGAACAATACAACAATACAGCAATACAATCAAAACAAAAATGATGTACATTGTAAGGTCAGAATCTTCAATAGATCAAATTATATGTACCAAGATCACTCGATGCAGGTATAGTGCAGGAATATACACAATGATTATTATTTAGGGTGGTTGTGTTCCATTTGATATCCTTCTCCTATCACAGCAACTCACAGATCTTGCTGCTGTGTTTGCACATTGTTGTACTTCGCCCAGCAGATATGGGAGTTTTTTTGGCATTGGTCATGTTTTCAAAATATCTGTGTGTGGTTGTAATCTGTGGGAAGTATGTGTCTCTGATGTCTTGGTACAATGGGCAGATGGTTAGGAAGTGAAGCTCGGTTTCCACTTCATTTAGTGTGCAGTGGGTGCATAGTCTGTCTTCTCTCGGGATACAGGTCCTCTCTATCTACTTCTAATGCCTTTTCTGTTCCTTGGCCTTTCTCTCATTCGCCTCCAGCCTTCTCCCCCCCCCCCGAGGGGCCGTCCGGGGCCCTCCTACCTCATGAAAAAGGCATCAGCAGAGCATAGCTCTTAATAAGAGTTAATCTGTTTAAGCAGCCGCCAAAAAGGTCACGGCTTATTCGGCTCGAAAACGGACGGACGGACGGACGGACGGACAGACAGACAGACAGAGGGAGGGATGGATGGATGGAGGGATGAATGGGTGGAGGGATGGAGGGCTGAGGGAAGTAGGGGTGCTGCTGGGAGGGCTGGAGCACGTACCCCCTCCACCCAGGCAGGCACAGTACCCCCCTCGGACAGGGGGAAAAATATACTAATTTAAATCAAAACAGATTTCATGTTACTTGGCCTGCCGCCTAATAAATATGCTGTATCACAGTATCGGCGCCTCATATTCTGGTTAATTGCCTGTGTCAGTGTGTCATGCGTGTGGAGAGGGAAAGTAAAAAGCCACTTTTCCGCGTGAAAATGCGTGTGCACACGCTATAACGCGCACACACCCCCTATACTAAACAGGGGCGGAAAAGAAAGAGAGGAGTGAAACACAAGATGGAAGGAAAGTGGGATTAAAGGCAAAATCGTTGCCTTTCCCGTATATAAGGTGTCGTTATGCACTCATAGGTACATATTATGTACTGTAATATACAGTATAGAGTGAACGAGATGACTTTCCTGTTCGGGGTATAACCTTGTAAAAGTATATTGGAGAAGAGAACAGAATTAGTCCAAATTCTAACGCGGAGGGGGAACGGAGAGCCATGTGATCTCTCTGCCCGCTCCACTACTATATCACCATGGAGGAAGTCTCCCTGAATCCAAGCTTTTGGTTCAATGAGAAAGTGATTTGTGAACACTCCCAGCCATCAGATCCTATTACGCCTCCTGCAAATTCTCCCATAATGACCGCGTGGAGACGTCCTATGGCAAAATCAATCATAGATCTATGCACTTATTGAGAAGCCATCAGAGGCGGGAAGGGGGGGGGGGGCATAGTGAGGAGGGGAGGGAATCAATATGATGTAGCGATACTACAGTGAGATCACGCACGCACGCACACACACACACGGACACACACACGCTGCATGGGGAAAAGATGGCGGCGGGAGGCGTGTTAGATTGAGAGAGGGGGCTAGTGAACCTGCCGTGATTGGGGTCAGTCGTATTGCCAAAGATGGAGACGAATGGGCGAAGCAGCGAAATGATGAGCCTTTACAAAGTGCCGTTCCCACCATCCATCAGAGTTGTATTATCCCATTCTGGGCGGGAACACCCTAGCTTGGTGTTTAAATTTAAAGCATTATGTTATGCTTTATAGCTGTTGAAAAATAGCAGATCTACAAGCTCGTACGAGCTTGCAGGTCTGCTATTTTTGAAAACAAATAGTTAAAATGTGTCGCAAATTTGGAATATATATTATTTCAGGGCGGATATTTTTTAACTCAAATCTTTTGCTTCTGGGGAGGTTCCTGGAACTACATATTTTCAGATGGGGGTTGGCGGCCAATTACATGTAATTCTTTGGGGTCCTTGACATGAAATATTGAGCACCACTGATATAGAAACATGAGGTATTTCAGAAAACTGTCAGGATTTAGAAAAGGTTTTTTTTTTTTTTTTTTTTTGACGTGGGGTCTAAATGGGTTATGTATGGAGACACGTCGATATGGACCCAGAGTGGAACACGAGGCTCCATCTGCATGCATGTCTGCAGCCTGCCCTGCACGGTGGCTGTAATCACATCACACGATGCTGCTTTATTAGATTAACTGTATGTCTCTGAAGGACCAGACAAGTGTTCAGGCATGTTGTTTATAGCCCAGTGAGTGAGTGTGACTCATATTGTATACTTTATATCACTATTTTAACCCCAGAACACCAAACATAACTTTTATCAAAACCACCACTTCACCATCACACCGAGTACAGTATTTTACCCAATGATATAATATATTATTGAAGTAAAGCAATACGAGGCCACTTGAAGTACTCTGCTTTAATATTTCATCATGACTTTTCACACAAAAAAACGAAAAATATGTCTCAGTTGAACGGAAATCTCTGCCCGGAGGCATGCCCTTAGCTAATAATAATAATAATAATAATAGTTACGTATACAGTTGTACATCAGCTTTCTTATACTTTCTTCCTCCCTCTCGCTCTACACGGTCATGTACTCTACGTGTGTCTCAGATAAATGCCGATCTGTAATACACAAAGTCTAGTTGAGAAGTCCTTGGGTGAGTTAAAGTTTGTTTGCATTGCCAGTCAATCAAAGGTCGACGTTTTAAATGTCAGATCCCCCCCCATTAAAAGACTACTCTACCTCTTGAGCCACTGCTGTCCCGATTGAGATTCAACCAACACACTAAAAATAAAGATTTGTTATTTGATTTGAAACGTGAAGCCGGAAATAAATCCCCTGGGGGAAAGATTGATTTGCAGAAGATAATTCAAACCTCCATTTTAATCTATTATTAACTGGGCGTTTGTGTTTGACCAACTTTCTTTCGATTATTCATGTATATTCAGCAGCGTTGTACAAAATGTAATCAAGCATGAGTTCCAACATGAAGCCCTTAACAAGAAAATGGTCTATGTTTATGTGCAATTCTACAACAGGTTGTTTCGAGGAAGCAATCTGATTGGTTGAAACGGTTTTCTAGCCGTGGATCAAACCAGCACTGTTCACCACCTAATCAAAACAAATAATTCAGCCGCTCTGGTTTCCCAGAGTGCTAGCAAACTCGGTGGCTAGGCTAGCTAGTTTCTTGGGACATTTGTGATCGTAGTGATTACATCTGTCCTTAAAAATATTTGTTTTTTCAGCGATTTTCTTAGTTTTAAGGGTAACTGTTGTAGAATTGCAATATTACACTTGAGGGTGTGGTTTAATAGTAATGCTTGCGGAACTCGACTTCGTCTCGTTCCTGACCGCATCCCTGTCGTGGCAATAATCACGTTAAACAACACCCTCTCGTGTAATATTGCTTAAATATATGGTTGAAACCTGTGATGGTGCATGATGATACTGGAGTATAAAGTATTTTAACAGAAACGCACAGGCAAATGACTAGTATGTATTTATGTAATAGTCATTGTCTGTTAGTAGAGCTTCACGCGCCTGGGATAGTTCCTGAAGTTATTGTAAATCGCTCTGGATTAAGAGCGTCTGCTAAATGTCTAAAGTGTAAATTGTAATTGAGCAGATCTTGATCTTGAGGAGACCTGTCGTTGATCCAGGCAACAACGCCTGCGTTCCTCACTTCCCGTTTGAAAGGTCCTTAATAAGTCAGGGTCTATGCCTTGGCCTTGTGAACACCACAGAGCGAACGTTGCGAACAGGCCAGAGTCAGGGCATTGTAATGTAGGATACTACTGAACATTGTTGTGTTTTAGGTGGATCTGCACGCCAGCTATACTTTCGAGGACATAATAATTCAAATTCCTGTTTTGTTTAGCACTTCTGGAGATGAGGTGGCCTTGAAAAAAGGAGTCTCGCTGAAACCCCCTTCAAAAAGAATACCTCATTTAACATTGTTTCGGGCTTTGTTACGGAATTTTAGACTTACAATCAAAAAATGGAAAGAAGTCGAAGTCCAAATCAAGTAAGAGGTCAAAAGTGTTGAGAACACAATCACTGGTTTATTACAAGACCGGTCCCGGAGCAGCACAACACCTGAGCATTATGACAACTCCCAATTACAGGTTTTCATCCTCTCTTATACACTTCGAGAGGCTTCAAAGAATAAAAATACACATGGTTGAGAATGCAACAAGACACTTCTTTAACACATAGCCTTTTATGGTTTAACACATGTCCTTGTATGCTGTTGTTGCAGTCTGCTAGTCTAAACACAAATAGGTTGTTGACTGCTGGTAACAGGTGGAAGAGTATTTTCTCAGTTCTTAGTTAGCTCACATAGACTGAAATGTCATTTTCCCATTACAGCTTCTGTAGCAAAACTTTGCAGTCAGTCACAGACGCTCAACATTCTTCCCACGCACAAGCACGCTCACGCGCGTGCACTCAAAACACGCTATGCACACGCGCGTGCGTGCGCCCGTGCGTGCGTGCGCGCAAACACAACGCGCGACACAACACGTCCGTCACGTCACCTGTTTGAAATGCTTTACGAGCAGGTGGTGGACTTCCCACTCAAAAAACCATAAAAAGACAAAAAGCCACTTCAGTGCTCCGCTATATACTCTCCGAGCGCCCCACGGGACTTAGTGGATTAGTTAGGCGCAAGGGAGCGCGGAGAGAGAGAGAGACGAGAGGAGAGAAGAGAGAGAGAAAGACTGAAAGAGCCAAAGACATAAAGGAAGCCGAGAGTGAGATTGGGTTTTCTCTCTCCTCTGTTCCCATTGTGGGACAACGGGGGCCGCGCGGTCTGAATAGCTATGCTAATAGGCAGCTGAAAGTACGACGAGATAACACAGAACCCACTTGACTCCCTGACACCTACTTGAGTCGGGGGTTACGCTGCGTTTCTGTGGCTAGTTGTTATTCATGGGGCCCCGAAAGTAGCCTGTCAGCCTCCAGGCTCCGTGTGGACGCTTCTGGGGCTTTCTAAGTAGCACGCTCTGGTCCCTCCTTTTGTAGAGGCCACGGCTACAATCGAAGGATTAACCCGCCTCGGGCGGGAACCCCCTTTTGGTGATTTAAGCATTATGTTATACTTTAGCTATTAAAAAATAGCAGATCTACAAGATCGTAGTTATTGTAGATCTTTTTTTTTAAAGATTTTTATTTTAATCGTGAAATTTGGTGCAAATCTTTGAATATATACCGTATTCTAGAAGACGTTTTGAACTCATATCTTTTGTTTACTTCTGGGGGTTTCCTGGAATAACATATTTTCAGATGGGGGTCGGCCGCCAAATGCATATTATAATTCTATGGGTTCTTGTTCTTGACATGAAATAGTTTGAGCACCACAGACATAGAAACAAAGGGTTTTCCAGAAAACTGTCATGATTTAGAAGACGTTATGTATAGAATCGGCCTCAGGTCTAATTGGGTTAAGCATTAATTGTCATTTAAATGCTTGTAGGGCTGAAGTGGGTCTTTTTTTCTTTTTTTTGAAGGTGAGGGTTGGGATTAGGGGGTTGTGCTGCAGTTATGGGGATTTAGCAGGACCTCTGGTGAGGGTCACCAACTGGTTGGATTGTTTCCCCTGCAGCCGTTGAGGCTCATGGCGCGGTGCTCGTCGGACATGGGAATGGTCGCCCTGTGTGGTTTAAAAGACGACCATTCCCACATGCTCAAATCCTCACTACAGCCAGAAGCCATACCTTATCTATAAATGCAATCCCCCACCCACCCCTTTCCCCCCTCACTGTATATTTTCCCTTTTTACCTCCTCTATGATGATTTCCTGTTTTAACTATAATATAGTTTAGAGATGTAAGAATATTATAATAGTATGTATTTACATACACAACTATATTATAGGTGTGTATATATTCTTACGTCTCTAAAGGTTTTGATGCATTGAAAATGGTGAGCCCTATTGTAAACAAGTGTAATGCTTTATGGTGTCGTCCACTCACTGTTAACAGCTTTTGTATTGAGTTGTACTTGAAAAGTACTGTAATTCTGCAATTATTAATAAATTATTAATAAATCAATAAATCAATCAATCACCAGGTCTCTATGTACGTACGCATGTACGTACTGCCAAATCCAACACACACGTTCCACATCACCACCTGTGTCCGGTGTCGAGTCCGTCGGATAGCCAGTTTGCAGTGTTGATTTTGTTGACTAAATCTAAGCCGAAAAATGTTCGTCAACTAACTACCTTCTTCCACTGATGAAAACTGAATGTAAACTAAATAGAAACTAAGCTATGATGACTATAACTAAGACTAAATATATTGACAATTTTCCGGGTGGTGCATAGCCGGGTGAGACACTGGTCTAGTACTCAAAATGTACCCAGTCACCCCCAAATGCCTCCATTGCATCTCTACCTTTCCCCCCCCACATCCAACTTGAGTATATGGGTATAATGTTTTAATGAAGCTGGGTTAAGTATGTGTGGAGTGAAGAGGTATAAGCCTATATGAGTATATATATTTAGTATATGGGTATAATGTTTTAATGAAGCTGGGTTAAGTATGTGTGGAGTGAAGAGGTATAAGCCTCCTTTTCACTTGATACCGTTTCGTAGAGAGGGCCTACACAAACGTTCTATATACCAAATGAAAGCCTGCATTTCATAGTTTACATAGTATATAACCTTTTTTTAAATGAGCAAGAAATGAGCGAGTTGTGATTAAAAGAAAAGACGTGTGATCTTGGCTCTTTGCTGGGTGCGCGAGGAAAGAAATTAAGAGATTTTCCGACATTAACTTTTCAATTGATACCGTTTCTTAGTGACGGCCTACACAAACGTTCTATATACCAAATGAAAGCCTGCATTTCATAGTTTACATAGTATATAACCTTTTTTTAAATGAGCAAGAAATGAGCGAGTTGTGATTAAAAGAAAAGACGTGTGATCTCTTTGCTCTTTAACACACGACACTAGCTAACTAGGCTAGCTAGCTTCTAGCCTGTTGTTTGTTGGTGAAAGACTCCAAGCTGGGAAGTGTATTTCAGTGAGTAGCTATACGTGGTTTTGTTTATTTTCTGTAAAGTCTAACCCAAATGCTCCTCCATACTACTATAGCCATGTGTTCTGTTCTGTGTTTACAAACACAAGCACGCTAATGGGCGGTGATCAGAGCGTGAAACCTGAGGACAAAGAGATTCCAGGACCAATTGTAAACAACATGCAAATCTCGGAACTGCGCTCTTCTGCCCCAGAAACTTGTTAAAAAACAAGCCCACTTTGACGTATAAATGTATACATTTCATTTGCCCAAATGAACAATCTGTTTGAATGAAAACCTTCTTCAACATTCAAACTGTATAAATATGAAAAAAAAAGAAAATCACATAAAAAAAAAAAACGAGTTTATTTATTGATTTAAGGCATGTTCATTCTGGCGACATGAGGCATGTTTTGTTGGCACTGGTCACATATGAGTATATATATTTAGTATATGGGTATAATGTTTTAATGAAGCTGGGTTAAGTATGTGTGGAGTATAAGCATGTATGCTTTACAGACGGGGGAAGAGAGTGACATGGCGTGGACAGTAGAGTGCGTTACAGACGGGGGAAGAGAGTGACATGGCGTGGACAGTAGAGTGCGTTACAGACGGGGGAAGAGAGTGACATGGCGTGGACAGTAGAGTTTACAGACGGGGGAAGAGAGTGACATGGCGTGGACAGTAGAGTGCGTTACAGACGGGGGAAGAGAGTGACATGGCGTGGACAGTAGAGTTTACAGACGGGGGAAGAGAGTGACATGGCGTGGACAGTAGAGTGCGTTACAGACGGGGGAAGAGAGTGACATGGCGTGGACAGTAGAGTTTACAGACGGGGGAAGAGAGTGACATGGTATAATGTATATGGTATAATGTTTTAATGAAGCTGGGTTAAGTACAGACGGGGGAAGAGAGTGACATGGCGTGGACAGTAGAGTGCGTTACAGATGGGGGAAGAGAGTGACATGGCGTGGACAGTAGAGTGCGTTACAGACGGGGGAAGAGAGTGACATGGCGTGGACAGTAGAGTGCGTTACAGACGGGGGAAGAGAGTGACATGGCGTGGACAGTAGAGTGCGTTACAGACGGGGGAAGAGAGTGACATGGCGTGGACAGTAGAGTGCGTTACAGACGGGGGAAGAGAGTGACATGGCGTGGACAGTAGAGTGCGTTACAGACGGGGGAAGAGAGTGACATGGCGTGGACAGTAGAGTTTACAGACGGGGGAAGAGAGTGACATGGCGTGGACAGTAGAGTGCGTTACAGACGGGGGAAGAGAGTGACATGGCGTGGACAGTAGAGTTTACAGACGGGGGAAGAGAGTGACATGGTATAATGTATATGGTATAATGTTTTAATGAAGCTGGGTTAAGTATGTGGAGTGAAGAGGTATAAGCCTATATGCTTTACAGACGGGGGAAGAGAGTGACATGGTGTGGACAGTAGAGTTGATGAAAGGGAACGTGATGGCTGCTGATTAAACCCTTTAGACCTGAGAATTGATTATACAAAATGTCTTTCTGAATCTGTCTTGACAGTTTTCTGAAAATCCCCATGTTTCTATATGTCAGTGGTGCTCAACCTTTTTCATGTCGAGGACCCCCAGAATGTCCTGTGTTTGGCCGTGGACCCCCATCTGAAAATACCTCCCTTAAAAGCAAAGATTTTAGTTAAAAACGTTCTCTCTGGAAGAATATATATTCAAAGATTTGAGGCACATTTTAACGATTTCTCAAAAATAGCAGACCTACAAGCTATGAGCTTGTAGATCTGCTATTTTTCAATAGCTAAAGTATAGCATAATGCTTTAAAAAACACCAAAAGGGGTTCCCGTTTTGAACGGCTTAAAGGAGAAGCTTGCGTGTCTTCCCACTTCTCGTGGGCTATGACAGCTCAAGATGGCAGCTCTGTGCCATGGAAGGAAAACTAACCCATTCTGGGCGGGAACGCATTTTGGTGTTAGCATTTTAGAAGCTGATCTCAGGTCAGAATGGAAAACTGTCAGGATGTAGAAGACATTTTTAGAATCTGATCTCAGGTCAGAATGGGCTAACACCCGTCACACGGAGCCGTAATGAGAAGAGAGCCCTGGCGTTCGTTCTTTGGCACCGACGCGGGCGGAGCCTTGGTTGGAAATATACCATTTATTTCACCAGGTCCATTTGATCAACATTCAAACAAACTTCCTCTGACTTCACAGCTTAACCCATTTGGACCTGCGAACAGATTCTATACAAATGTCTTCTAAATCATGACAGTTTTCTGAAAAAACCTGTTTCTGGGTCAGTCGTTCTCAAACATTTCCATGTCAAGGACCCCCAAAAGTCATATGTAATTGGCCGCCGACCCCCATCTGAAAATAGTGAAGTTGAAAACATTTGCTCTGAAAGAATATATACTCAAAGATCTTCGCCACATTTTCACAAATTTTCAAAAAAGCAGACCCACAAGCTTGTAGATCTGCTATTTTTCAATAGCTAAAGTGTAACGTAATGCTTTAAAACACCAAAAAGGGATTCCCGTTCAGAATGTCTTAGGAATGATCCAATGATTTGTGTCAGAGAGATTTCCTTCAGATGCAAAACGAACGGGGGGATTAAAAGTGCTGTGGCCAACTTTATGGATCTTTGAACTGCCAGTTTAGAGTCAGTAAAAATGCCATTGGAGTTGTTCTCGCAATCACAGTATCATTTGAGTATATAGTAAAAGGCCCCAAAAAGATTGGACCGCGGGGTATATAATATATAGCTGCCCATTCATGAGGTCTGTCAATTGGAAGCGAGTCGCTGAATTATTGTGTCGCAGTCCCGCCTCTCCTCGAGAGACCGGGAAAATAAATCCCAGTTAATTTTCCTCATAGGCTTTTCAGAAAGTATTTATGTAAAGACGTTTACGCCGCGGACAAAGCCATCTCTTGTCGTGACAAATCATGACAACAAACACAATCTTTTGGGCTGAACAGATAATTAGAAAGAAGAAGAAAACGGCAGGTTACAACACTTTCTTTTTGTGTTGTCTGGTGCTGATACCAGTGACCATGTGTAGAAGACAGTGTGTTGTCTGGTCTGATACCAGTGACCATGTGTAGAAGACAGTGTGTTGTCTGGTCTGATACCAGTGACCATGTGTAGAAGACAGTGTGTTGTCTGCTCTGATACCAGTGACCATGTGTAGAAGACCGTGTGTTGTCTGGTCTGATACCAGTGACCATGTGTAGAAGACAGTGTGTTGTCTGGTCTGATACCAGTGGCCAGGTGTAGAAGACAGTGTGTTGTCTGGTATGCTACCAGTGACCATGTGTAGAAGACAGTGTGTTGTCTGGTATGCTACCAGTGACCATGTGTAGAAGACAGTGTGTTATCTGGTCTGATACCAGTGACCATGTGTAGAAGACAGTGTGTTGTCTGGTCTGATACCAGTGACCAGGTGTAGAAGACAGTGTGTTGACCAGTGACCATGTGTAGAAGACAGTGTGTTGTCTGCTCTGATACCAGTGACCATGTGTAGAAGACAGTGTGTTGTCTGCTCTGATACCAGTGACCAGGTGTAGAAGTGTTGTCTGGTCTGGTCTGATACCAGTGACCATGTGTAGAAGACAGGGTGTTGTCTGGTCTGATACCAGTGACCATGTGTAGAAGACAGTGTGGTGATCATTCCTGGTCTGATACCAGTGATCATGTGTAGAAGACAGTGTGGTGATCATTCCTGGTCTGATACCAGTGACCATGTGTAGAAGTGTTGTCTGGTCTGGTCTGATACCAGTGACCATGTGTAGAAGACAGGGTGTTGTCTGGTCTGATACCAGTGATCATGTGTAGAAGACAGTGTGGTGATCATTCCTGGTCTGATACCAGTGATCATGTGTAGAAGACAGTGTGGTGATCATTCCTGGTCTGATACCAGTGACCATGTGTAGAAGTGTTGTCTGGTCTGGTCTGATACCAGTGACCATGTGTAGAAGACAGTGTGTTGTCTGGTCTGATACCAGTGACCATGTGTAGAAGACAGTGTGTTGTCTGGTCTGATACCAGTGACCATGTGTATAAGACAGTGTGTTGTCTGGTCTGATACCAGTGACCATGTGTAGAAGACAGTGTGTTGACCAGTGACCATGTGTAGAAGACAGTGTGGTGATCATTCCTGGTCTGAAACCATGTGTCTCGGAGCACAAAGCCAGGCTGGTTCTAACGTGGTATAATATAATGGAGGCCATTTGCATCTCCATTGACTGAGGACTGCTGCTGCAGCCCTTGAGAATCAGAGGTTGATTAATGCATCCCAGCAGAATTTATTAGCAGCTGTTCAGGTGGATGCAGAGAGCATGTGTGTGTGTGTGTGACTGTGCGTGCGTGCGTATGTGCGTGTGTGTGTGCGTGCGTGCGTACGTGCGTGCGTGTGCGTGTGTGCGCGCGTGTGTGTGTGTGTGTGTGTGTGTGTGCGCGCACTCGTGTGTTTAACACTATAAACCATGTTACATGTGCATGCATGAGAGAGAGAGGGGGGGGAGGGGGAGAGAGAGAGAGGGAGGGGGGGAGAGAGATAGAGAGAGAGGGGGGGAGAGAGCGAGAGAGAGGGGGGGAGAGAGACAGAGAGAGAAAGGGAGGGGGTGGGGAGAGCGAGACGAGAGAGATATGGAGAGGGGAGAGGGACAGAGAGAGATGGAGACTTTGGAGACTGTATGACATGTTCTTGTGCGCATACTGTTTGTATTTTGACAAAACAAAGGCAGGGATATACAGAGAGATAGGAGCCGTTTGCAAAAGACTGTACATCCTCAATAAGGATCAATACGTATTATATTTCTTAATGTTGTGCCATTGACAAGTTGAAAATGACATGCCGATATTGAAGAGTGGCTGTCGTGAGGAATCGCACAGAGAGCGCTGTTCCATCGAGCCACCCACAGATTGAGACGCATGCTGTTTCTCCTTGCCGTCACACGCCTGTAGATTTTGACAGCACATTTTGATTTTAGTTTTTGGTCATAGTCTCTTGAATAGATTTAATTTAGTTCTACTCCCATTTTAGTCAGCCTGGAATGTTTTAGTGTCGCAAGACTTTAATCGACTAAATCTACAGTTGATTCGGTCGACTAAAATGTATTTTGTCGGGCCTTGATGGCGTCGTAATGGCTGATTTTACACTTGCTGAAAATAGCAGATCTACAAACTCACAATGCGTAGCAGTGCGACCTGTCGTGAGCTTGTAGATCTGCTATGTTCAGCATGCAACCAAGTGTAAAATGACTTGTGTCTTTTACTTATACTGGATCTCTTGCCCACTAGTCCCCTTCCTAACATTTTAGTCTAGTTTCTATTTGTTGACGGAATTGTCAACAGAGTGTTAGTCTTATAGTTTTAGTCATCGCAGCTTAGTTTTCATTTAGTTTCCATTTCATTTTCATCAGTTAAAGAAAAGGTAGTCGACGGACATTTTTTCGTCTTAGTTTTAGGCCTATAGTTGACGAAATCAGCACTGCGAAATCAGCACGGCACCTGGTTCTGAATTTAAAATCAGCACGGCACCTGGTTCTGAATTTAAAATCAGCACGGCACCTGGTTCTGAATTTAAAATCAGCACGGCACCTGGTTCTGAATTTTAAATCAGCACCGTGGGTTGAAAAAAAAAGAAAACCCAACAACAAACTGCCTGGACACAATTAATGAGTCTGTAGAAGTCCTTTGTCTCTCCAAACGAACCCAAACCTCCTCTTCTCGCTGACCTATTATGGAATTTGCATTATCTGTGCCAACACCGTCTGCATATTAATAACCCTGTAAGTACCTGCTGGAGAAGAAGAGAAAAGAGCATTCTGAAAGAAAAAAACAACCAACGAAATAAAGACCTTCTAGCCCATTCTGGGCGGGGACCCCTGTTGGTGTTTTAACAATTTGTGTGCCCAAGACGTCCACAGACGTAAAAAGTGGGCACCCTGGGTTACTATTTTGAAAGTATTGTGTGGGCACACAATGTGTTAAGCATTATGTTATGCTTTAGATATTGAAAATATTTTTTCACGATTTTTTCAAAAATAGCAGACCTATACAAGCTCATAGCGCTTGTATAGGTCTGCTATTTTTTTAAAAATCGTGAAAAAAAGTGGCACAAATCTTTGAAGATATATTCTATCAGAGCGAACATTTTTAACTCAAATCTTTGCTTCTGGGCAGAGGGTCCCTGGAACAACATATTTTTATGGGGGTCGGCGGCCAAATACATATATAATTTTCCCCTGGGGTCCTTGACATAAAATATTGAGCACCACCGGTTTTTTTCAGAGAATTGTCAAGATTTAGAAGATTTCTTTTTTTAATTTTGACGTCAGGCCTAAATGGTCTATAGTGTCTGCACGTCATTCAAAGCATGAGGATTATTACTCCGATCTGAAGCCAGGAGCAAAACGTTATTAAATGTTAACATGAGGCTCACGTGCATTCCGTGCAGGGATGATTCCGAAGGCTTGTGTTTTCTCAGTGGGTTTTTTTCAGGGTTTCTTCCGAGGCGCCATGAAGCCGTGGCAAATGAAACATTATTTGTACTATTTTAGTGTCACCCACCGGAGATGGGCGGTGGAGGAGACGAGAGAGAGAGAGAGAGAGAGAGAGAGAGAGAGAGAGAGAGAGGCTCATTCAGCCCCAACCATCTATAACAGCCACCTCTCACACACTCAGGAATAAATCAATCACGAGGGGGATGACTGAGGGGGAACGAGTGCCTCTCTTCCCTCACTTTACTGCCAAACGCATTGTCAAATACCTGAGGAGTCCGTATATCACCAAGACGCCTTTCCCAGAGAGAGAGAAATGCTTGATGCGTTCACCTGAAGACCTATGGGGGGAGGGGGAGGGGTGGGAGGGGGGGTGGGGGGGGCAAGACAGGGAGGGGGGAGGGAGAACTAGCCCATTCAGGGCCTGACGTCGAAATCTATTTTCTATTTTTTTCTAAATCATGACAATTTTTCTGAAAAAAAAGGCACCAAAAAATAGCAGACCTACAAGTTCATAGCGCGCCACTCGGTGGCGCACTATGAGCTTGTAGATCTGCTATTTTTTTAAATAGCTAAATTACAACATAATGTTTAAAAGGGGTTTCCCGGGCCAGAATGGGCTATAGGGGAAGAAAGGGGGTGGGGGGGGGGGAGGGGAGCGCGAAATGGAAACGTCGCCGAGGCACGGCACAGGACTGTATAAATCTAAGCGAGTGCATTTGATCATGGGCTTTTGACAGAACTGGAGATGGAGGAAGGTATAGTGGTGGTGGTGTGTGTGGAGGGGGAGGGAGGGAGCGAGGGAGGGAGGGAGGGCGGAGATGGGAAGGTGAGGAAGTGTAGTACCGTGGCAGTTATGACGTGCAGACTCGCTATATACTAGACGTTTTGTGATTTTGTGCACGTCTCTCGTGGCAGTGCTAGCTCTTTGTCATGGCAGCTAGCCCATTTTGGACGGGGGAAACCATTTTGGTGTTAGCATTATGCTATGCTTTGGCTATTGAAAAAATAGCAGATCTACGAGCTTGTAGATCTGCTGTTTTTGGAAAAATCAAAGAACGACTGACATAGAACCATAGCTTTTTCAGAAAACTGTCAGGTGTAGAAGACATTTTTAGAATCTGATCTCAGGTCAGAATGATAAACTGTCAGGATGTAGAAGACATTTTTAGAATCTGATCTCAGGTCAGAATGGAAAACTGTCAGGATGTACTGTAGAAGACATTTTTAGAATCTGATCTCAGGTCAGAATGGAAAACTGTCAGGATGTACTGTAGAAGACATTTTTAGAATCTGATCTCAGGTCAGAATGGAAAACTGTCAGGATGTAGAAGACATTTTTAGAATCTGATCTCAGGTCAGAATGGGTTAGAGCACAGGCAAGGCAGCGTTAGCAAAAAAGGAGCACAACGAACGCCTGAACGCCGTGATATTTCCAGCCCACTGTGTGCAGTGACACATGCGGTTCTTTGTGGCTCCGGGCCACGCGGGTTTAGTTTAGAGTCTGACTCATGGCTATGATGTACTGTCGCATGCAGTGATAGCTCCGAGACATATTACGAGCCGGTATGGAAGCTCCAGACAGTGCCAGGTTTTCAGGCCTGCCATTTTTTCCAACCTTGAGATTGAGCACTTTAACCCCACGGTTGGGCATGCCATTATCGGGTGAAGATAATAAATAGATAAATGGATGAAAGAGTCGAGCACACATCACATCGACCACGAAACGACGACAACAGAAACCGCGTTGCAATTTGTGCCTTTTTCCCTGTTTTGTGTATGTGTCTATGGAGTTAACGTTACTCCAATTGAACCACGGGTGTGGTTAGAATATTGAAATAATATGTCTTCTCTGTTTATGTTTTTTTCTTCTTTCTTTCTGGAAGCCTTTGAGTCAAACGGTCCAATATACACCACGTTAGTCCCTCTCTATCATACAACACCAGCTGTTGGCGCGGCGTCAGTTCAGGTGGATCACCACCCACCAGAAAAAACAGGCATACTAATATGAACTGGTGGGTGTGGCCACATAAACATCATTTTAACACTTTGACACTTTATTGGAAAAAATTATCTTTCTCCTAGTATAATCGTATAGTACTTGATGATGAGCGGAAATCACGGCATTCCATCTTTAACCCATTTTGACCTATGAGAACGATTATACACATGCCTTCTAAATCCTGACTGTTTTCTTGAAAAAGCTATGTTTTTCCTATATGTCAGTCGTTCTCAAACACTTTCATGTCACTTTTCACGATTCTTCAAAAATAGCAGATCTACAAGCTCATAGCGCGCCACCGAGTGGCGCGCTACGAGCTTGTAGATCTGCTATTTTTCAATAGCTAAAGCATAACATAATGTTAACACCAAAATGGGTTATAAAGACGCAGTGCCGCAAATTTCACTGCAGTAACGTGTGTGACAAATCGTACGACTTTGACTTTGAATTCAATGTTAAATTATCTACTTTTGTTTGGTTTAATTTTCCAATGCATTATTACTTAATAGACTACTTATTTTTCATTTCCCCAAACATTTTCCATTCCATTGTGAAAGTTTCTCATCAGCCTCATTCAGTCGGTAACTGAGTGGAAGCGACAGGCTCCCCCGCATCGGACGACGTATACAATGTGCAAATGATCTCCATCACGTCTAAACGCTGAGATGGGGAATGACACCTCACAAGGTGTTAATAGTATCTTTCTTTACAATATTAAATCACATTGGCGTTGGCAATCTGTCAAGGAATGAATAATAAATTACATGCAGTTTTTCTGTGGGATCCAATGTGCAATTCTCTGCATTTTTGTCTACAAATCAAGCTAATAGAAAAGTGTGCTAGCTCCTCTTGAGTGCAGATCGGTGCCTGAGATTAGGCTACGGTCAAGGTAAAGTTTATTTTGGCCCAAACTAGGCAATTTGTAAAGATTTTACTGCAAAAAGACACATTAATCAATTTTGTGCGGGAACCCCTTTTGGTGTTTTAACTAAGCATTATATTATACTTTAGCTATTGAATAATAGCAGACCTACAAGCTCATAGCACGCCACCGAGTGGCGCTAGGTCTGCTATTTTTGAAAAATCGTGACAATGCAGCACAGATCTTTGAATATATCTTCTTTCAGAATACTTTTTTTTTAATGTTGACGTCAGGCCTAAAATGGGTTAAACATACATAAAACTAAGAACATAGACACGATTTGTCTATAGTTCAAATGAATTGCTAGTGTAGGAGTGTGTTAAGACAGGATTCCTATTGTCAGAAGAAACCTTTGCCACATTACAGTAAATAAAACCACATTACAGTAAATAAATCCACAATACAGTATAACCACATTACAGTAAAGCTGATCAGAACGGCTGCTTTCAAATTGTACAATTTGGCAGTTAACCAACTTTTCACTTAAAACTGACAACAGCGACTATAACTATATAAACTATATAAATGTCATGAATAAATGTCATGAATTATAATTCATAGCGATACAATTTGGTAGGAATTAGTGTCTATATACTCTATCTGTGCAGTCAAATAAACTCAATGACAGCTATATACGATATGAGTATAGAAACTAGGAAGCAGCTTCCACCAATTTATAATTTAGGCATTTATCAGACGCTCTTAATCCAGAGCGACTTACATTCTGACCTGAGATCAGATTCTAAAAATGTCTTCTACATCGTGACAGTTTTTTGAAAAAGCTATGTTTATATGTCAGTCGTTCTTCGATTTTTCAAAAATAGCAGACCTACAAGCTCGTAGCGCGCCACTTGGTGGCGCGCTACGAGATTGTAGATCTGCTATTTTTCAATAGCTAAAGCATAACATGATGATAACACAAAAAGGGGTTCCCGTTCAGAATGGGTTAAGCAATAACAAAATCATGGCAATGCATCACATACATAAAAAGTAGTTATCGTGAAACATGCTTAAGCTAAGAGCGTAACAGTGGAATATCTATATAATGAAACTATATACTGTGCATATATATTATACTATGCTATACATTATGTACTATATGAAGTGCTATGACTACATAAAATGCAATTATAGTTCTGTCTACGTGACATGCTATAAGTCTGTATCAAATGCTCTCTAAGTCTACATAAAGTGCTATCTAAGGGGGTAGGGCACACAGTCATAGACAAAAAGCAGTGGTGGAAAAAGTACTCAGTTGTTTTACTTAAAGTAAAAGTGCCAATACTGCAATTTAGAAGTACTTTGTTACAATTAAAAGTACGGAATTGAGAATGCACTTGAGTAAAAGTACAAAAGTATAACGGCATCAAAATGTAGCCATACTTAAAGTAGTAAAAGTAAAAGTACTACATTGTGCAGAATGTCCCATTCCACAAGTTCAAAATGTGTACAAAATCTATTGAAAATAGCTGATCTGCAAGCTCACAATGCGTCGCGTTTGCGACACATTGTGAGCTTGTAGATCGGCTATTTTCAAATGGGCCGAAATGTATATAGGGTTGGATCGCCAAAGTAACTAGTAACTAAACTTTTCAAATAATTGTAGTGGCGTACAAAGTACAAATCCCGGCTCTGAGATGTAGTGGAGTAGAAGTGAAAGTACTGGAAATTGGAAATACTCGAGTAAAGTACAAATACCTGAACATTGTACTTAAGTACAGTACTTAAGTAGAAGTACTTAATGTAGTATAGCTTTCCGCCACGGTAGAAAAGCATAGAGAATCACAGCTTTGATTTGACAAGGATGATGTCATCAGCAGAACGCTGGACTCTTTTGAGGCAGAAATTCAGCCGAGGAAGATGACAAGACACAATCATATATATATATATATATATATATATATATATATATATATATTCCATTCTGAACGGGAACCCATTTTGGTGTTAGCATCATGTTATGCTTTAGCTATTGAGAAATAGCAGATCTACAAGCTCATAGCGCGCCACCGAGTGGCGCGCTATGAGCTTGTAGGTCTGCTATTTTTGAAAAATCGAAGAACGACTGACATTTTTAGAATCTGATCTCAGGTCAGAATGGGTTAATCAGACCAGTGTGTGTCCAGTGGAAACCTCGTATGAATTTGATCTCAGGTCAGAATGGGTTAAATATATATTCCAAAGCCATCTTCATCAGACAGTCGGTCCGAATATAAGCATAGGAATGAGAATGAAGAAGAACCGTGACAGCAATATAAAGCGCTGGCCTTAGCTGGCCTCCGTGAAGTTAAAGGGACACTTCACCCTTTTTGTTTAGAAGTGTTGGAACGCTTTCCTGCAGGGTCTTTATGCATGGGTAATATGTGGTTTTAGATCTTTTTGTATTTCAAAGTGTCTGTGATCAGTCACAGTCACTGGGGTCACTTACCTTCCTGGACTACATGTTGTCTTAGTATAAGACAGCCCTTCCCCTATCCACAAGGAGGAGGCAGTGCACCAAAGCATTATGGGAATTGTAGTCCAGGAAGTGCCCAGTGTCGAGGAAATCTAAAATATCTCAAAACACACATAAAGACCTCAGGAATATAATATAATATATACAAGTAAGACGCGCAAACGCGGGAAGCGAACGCAGCTCGTGTGTGTGTGGTTGTGTGTGTGTGTGTGTGTGTGTGTGTGTGTGTGTTTGTGTGCTACAGCTGCGCCCTGTGTGCAGCGGCGGGTGGTGTAACAGCGGGACACACAGACATTCAGCCCTTGCTGTCTAGCTGCGCCCTCTGGTGTGTCGTTGTTGAGCAGCAGTAAACAGGACTGTGACTGCTTAGCTAACGTTAGCCCATATGCACACACAGCCTAGTTACAGACAGTGTCGTTGTGACAGTATTATTTTTATGTTGGGCCTAGTACAGCAAGTTACAGACAGTGTCGTTGTTAAGCAGCGGCGGGTGGTGTAACAGCGAGCAAGTTACAGACAGTGTCGTTGTTAAGCAGCGGCGGGTGGTGTAACAGCGGGACACACAGACATTCAGCCCTTGCTGTCTAGCTGCGTCAGCCCTTGCTGTCTAGCTGCGCCCTCTGGTGGCGGGCGGGTGGTGTAACAGCGTGACACACAGACATTCAGCCCTTGCTGTCATACTAAGTGGCTCACTGCGTTCGCAATAATATAATTATATATATTTTTTTAACGTCATTAACATTTTTATTTTTTGCAAAAAGGGTGTAGTGTCCCTTTTAAAGTGACTCATTTGAGACATTGCTGCCCTCTAAAGGCTAAAGAGGGGTACTAAAAAAGAAAATAGGCGTCACTAGTTTTGCTGTAATTAAAGCAACAGCAACCAGCAACTGCTTCTACATCCCAGTGTACCAAGGGCAGGCTATAGCCTATTAGCCTACCCTTCTATAGCTTTTAACTTTAACACATTTAAACCTGAGCTTCAACATTCAACAAAATGTTATTCTAAATCATGACAGTTTTCTGAAATACCCATGTTTCTATATCAGTCATTCTCAAACATTTTCATGTCAAGGACCCCAGAATTATAATGTCATTAGCCACGGACTCCAATCTCAAAATATGTTGTTCCAAGGACCCCCCCCCCCCCCCCCCCCCCCAGAAGCAAAGATTTGAGTTAAAAACGTTCGCTCTGAATGAATATATATTCCAAATTTGTGCCACATTTTCACGATTATTTAAAAAAAATAGCAGATATACAAGTTCATAGCGCGGCACCGAGTGCCGCACTATGAACTTGTATATCTGCTATTTTCCAATAGCTAAAGTATAATAAACAAACAGAGCTATATTTGGACGAGCAAAATGAATCACTCTAAAAGAGCAACTCGTTATACTCCCTCTCTTCTTCTTCTTCTTCTTCTTCTTCTTCTTCTTCTTCTTCTTCTTCTTCTTCTTCTTCTTCTTCTTCTTCTTCTTCTTCTTCTTCTTCTTCTTCTTCTTCTTCTTCTTCTTCTTCTTCTTCTTCTTCTTCTTCTTCTTCTTCTTCTTCTTCTTCTTCCACACCCTTCAAATAATTCATATAACAATCTTCAAAGCTGCAAAAACAACAGCTCGCCACGCACAAAGCCGCCAGCGTAACAGAGGGTTATTTGACGAGCAGCTCACGTTTTCCTATAATAGCACGCCAACCACCACCTCATCACCATCACCACCTCCACCTTTTCACTATAGCACACCAACCACCACCTCATCACCATCACCACCTCCACCTTTTCACTATAGCACACAAACCACCACCTCATCACCACCTCCACCTTTTCACTATAGCACACCAACCACCACCTCATCACCATCACCACCTCCACCTTTTCACTATAGCACACCAACCACCACCTCATCACCATCTCCACCTCCACCTTTTCACTATAGCACACCAACCACCACCTCATCACCACCTCCACCTTTTCACTATAGCACACCAACCACCACCTCATCACCATCACCACCTCCACCTTTTCACTATAGCACACCAACCACCACCTCATCACCACCTCCACCTTTTCACTATAGCACACCAACCACCACCTCATCACCATCACCACCTCCACCTTTTCACTATAGCACACCAACCACCACCTCATCACCATCTCCACCTCCACCTTTTCACTATAGCACACCAACCACCACCTCATCACCATCACCACCTCCACCTTTTCACTTTAGCACACCAACCACCACCTCATCACCATCACCACCTCCACCTTTTCACTATAGCACACCAACCACCACCTCATCACCATCACCACCTCCACCTTTTCACTATAGCACACCAACCACCACCTCATCACCACCTCCACCTTTCACTATAGCACACCAACCACCACCTCATCACCACCTCCACCTTTTCACTATAGCACACCAACCACCACCTCATCACCACCTCCACCTTTTCACTATAGCACACCAACCACCACCTCATCACCATCACCACCTCCACCTTTCACTATAGCACACCAACCACCACCTCATCACCACCTCCACCTTTTCACTATAGCATACCAACCACCACCTCATCACCACCTCCACCTTTCACTATAGCACACCAACCACCACCTCATCACCACCTCCACCTTTTCACTATAGCACACCAACCACCACCTCATCACCACCTCCACCTTTTCACTATAGCACACCAACCACCACCTCATCACCATCACCACCTCCACCTTTCACTATAGCACACCAACCACCACCTCATCACCACCTCCACCTTTTCACTATAGCACACCAACCACCACCTCATCACCATCACCACATCCACCTTTTCACTATAGCACACCAACCACCACCTCATCACCATCACCACCTCCACCTTTTCACTTTAGCACACCAACCACCACCTCATCACCATCACCACCTCCACCTTTTCACTATAGCACACCAACCACCACCTCATCACCATCACCACCTCCACCTTTTCACTATAGCACACCAACCACCACCTCATCACCATCACCACCTCCACCTTTTCACTATAGCACACCAACCACCACCCCATCACCACCTCCACCTTTTCACTATAGCACACCAACCACCACCTCATCACCACCTCCACCTTTTCACTATAGCACACCAACCACCACCTCATCACCACCTCCACCTTTTCACTATAGCACACCAACCACCACCTCATCACCATCACCACCTCCACCTTTTCACTATAGCACACCAACCACCACCCCATCACCACCTCCACCTTTTCACTATAGCATACCAACCACCACCTCATCACCACCTCCACCTTTTCACTATAGCACACCAACCACCACCTCATCACCATCACCACCTCCACCTTTTCACTATACCACACCAACCACCACCTCATCACCACCTCCACCTTTTCACTATAGCACACCAACCACCACCTCATCACCATCACCACCTCCACCTTTTCACTATAGCATACCAACCACCACCTCATCACCACCTCCACCTTTTCACTATAGCACACCAACCACCACCTCATCACCATCACCACCTTTTCACTATAGCATACCAACCACCACCTAATCACCACCTCCACCTTTTCACTATAGCATACCAACCACCACCTCATCACCATCACCACCTTTTCACTATAGCATACCAACCACCACCTCATCACCACCTCCACCTTTTCACTATAGCACACCAACCACCACCTCATCACCATCACCACCTCCACCTTTTCACTATAGCACACCAACCACCACCTCATCACCACCTCCACCTTTTCACTATAGCACACCAACCACCACCTCATCACCATCACCACCTACACCTTTTCACTATAGAGCGTTGCAGTCCCGCCCCCTTTCAGAACAACGAGTGGCCCAGGAAATGAATCCCAATGCATTTTTCCCATAGGCATTTATTAAAGTATTTATTTAAAGACGGTTACGCCGCGGACAAAGCCAACTTCAAAATCATGGCAATGAACACAATGTTTTGGGCCAAATAATGTATACGAAGAAAAACAAAACAGATAGTGTTGTCTCCTGCCTTTATTTTCTTCTTTCTAATGATTTGATCGGCCCAAAATATTGTGTTCATTGTCATGATTTGTCACGATCCGAGTTGGCTTTGTCCGCGGCGTAACCGTCTTTAAATAAATACTTTAAGAAATGCCTATGGGGAAAATGAATGGCGATTTATTTTCCGGGTCTCTCGAGGGGGCGGGACTGCGACGCTCTATAGCATACCAACCACCACCTCATCACCATCACCACCTCCACCTTTTCACCTCCAATATGCGATGATGACACCCTGCGATGTGTTAAGCAACTTATACACTTAGAGTGGAGAAGGTGGAATAATAAGATAGACAAAAGGTATTCTTCCTCCAAGTAGTACTGCTTGTCAAAATGTGAATTGCAGACTTGAAAAGAAAATAATCCAAGGCATTCCGTCTTTGGTGAAAAATGTAATAGTTTATTTGATGATGAGCAAGGCAAATAAATAACAGGACCTACGCGTTTCGACCTGAAGGTCTTCGTCAGGGTCTATCTCTGGAATAATAACCCATTCTGAACGGGAACCCATTTTGGTGTTAGCATCAAGTTATGCTTTAGCTATTGAAAAATAGCAGATCTACAAGCTCATAGCGCGCCACCGAGTGGCGCGCTACGAGCTTGTAGGTCTGCTATTTTTGAAAAATCGAAGAGCGACTGACATTTTTAGAATCTGATCTCACGTCAGAATGGGTTAATCAGACCAGTGTGTGTCCAGTGGAAACCTCATATGAATCTGATCTCAGGTCAGAATGGGATAAGACACTGTATGAATACGATGAGGGTGAAAAATATAGTACTTTAAAAACAAAATGGGAAATAATCAAGTAAGTAAGTAAGTAAGTAAGGCAGGGAGAAAGAGAGGCAGACAGACAGTATAGAGGAAAGTGCAACAGTGAGAACAGTTATTGGTTTGGCACAGGTGTGGAGAGAGAGAGAGAGAGAGGCGAACTATCGACGGAGACTTTGCAGGAGCTCTGAAATTGCATTGTTGTGGTAGGACAACAATCACACATACACACACACATACACCCGAGGGCACGCATGCACGTACGCACGCATGCACAGTTTACACACAAACATGGACATGCACGCGCACACACTCACTCGCATACACACGCACACGCACACACTATAGTGCATCCCAAATCAGACATAATGCCATGGATGTCCTCGGCGTTTCATCATCAAAGCCCTTATCAGGCTGCGGCGCTGCGCTGGGTTCTGAACGGGTAGAATATGAAGCGGATAAAACAAATCGTTTGATGTGTGAAAGACAGACACGGCAACTCCAAAGTACTTAACGCATTCTGGGCGGGAACGCCTTTTGGTGTTTTATAAAGCATTATGTTATGCTTTAAGCTATTGAAAAATAGCAGATCTACAAGCTGCGCTACGAGCTTGTAGATCTGCTATTTTTTAGAGATCGTGAAAATGTGTCGCAAATCTTTGAATGTATATTCTTTCAAAGCGAGCAGTTTTAACTGAAATATTTGCTTCTGGGGGGTTCCTGGAACTACATATTTTCAGATGGGGGTCGGCGGCCAATTACACATGTTTTTGGTTGTGTTTTGACGTGAAAATGACACGTGAACGACACAGATCTTTCAAGAAAACTGTCAGGATTTAGAAGACATTTTGTGGATTCGGTCTGGGGTCTAAATGGGTTAAGCTTCACCTCCCGACGGACCAATACAGGAGAGAAAGAAAGACAGAGAGGGAGAGGAACCATCGCCGCTGCTTGCCTTCCTTTATCTCCTCTCCTCTCCTCTCCTCTCCTCTCCTCTCCTCTCCTCTCCTCTCCTCTCCTCTCCTCTCCTCTCCTCTCCTCTCCTCTCCTCTCCTCTCCTCTCCTCTCCTCTCCTCTCCTCCTTCCTTCCTTTATCCCCTCTCCTCTCCTCTCCTCCCTCCTTCCTTTATCCCCTCTCCTCTCCTCTCCTCCCTCCTTCATCAACCAGGACTTTCTGAATTGTTGCGTCATTGTTTATGCAAGGTCCCGGTGTGTCAGCTTGAGTGATGTAAATTAAATAAATAAAGTCAATATTGACATGCGTGTGTGTGCGTGTGCGTGTGCGTGTGCGTGTGCGTGTGCGTGTGCGTGCGTGCGTGCGTGCGTGCGTGCGTGCGTGCGTGCGTGCGTGCGTGCGTGCGTGCGTGCGTGCGTGTGTGTGTGCGTGCGTGCGTGCGTGCGTGCGTGCGTGCGTGCGTGCGTGTGTGTGCGTGCGTGCGTGCGTGCGTGTGTGTGTGTGTGTACTGTGGAGAGCCAACAGATGTGCGCTGGGGGAGCCATATACGTGGGATGAAACGATGCAAGAGTACCGTACAATCTTTGATATGAAGATGTTAGCATGAAATGCTTGTTGTCACAGCGATGGCTTTGATGTCGGCCCCTCGATTCACCAATAACACCATCCTTCGGTCCTTCTCTGCGCTTCTCTTTTGTAGTTGAGGTTTTCATCTTTGCCGATATCGCCCGCCTGTCGAATGCAGTTGAAAGGACATTATAGAAAAGCTTGGGAAATGAAATTACTCTTTAATTCGTTTTGGGCGGGAAGCCCTTTTTGGTGTTTTAAGCATTATGTTATGCTTTAGCAAAATTGCAGATCGACAAGCTCGTAGCGCGGCACCAAGTGCCGCGCTTACGAGCTTGTAGGTCTGCTATTTTTTAAATGTCTTGAAAATGTGGTGCAAATCTTTGAATATATATTCTTTCAGAGGAAATGTTTTAAGTCAAATCTTTGCTTCTGGGGGGGGGGGGGGGGGGGGGCACTGGAACAACATATTTTCAGATGGGGGTCGGCGGCCATATTACATATATTTTTGGGGATCCGACTGACATAGAAACATGGGTTTTTCAAGACAACTGTCATGACAAGACATTTGTTTTTAATCGTCCGCAGGTCAAACTGGGTTAAAAATGTATTGTTTTCCTTGTCGTTATTAACTAAAATGTTGACTTGACAAAGGCCTTTTTTACCCTCTGTTTATTTCACGATTCCATACATTTAGATTAGTTTAGTGTTTCCCTTTTAGCTCCGGTTAATTTGCCTTCAAAGCAAAAGGCAGGAGAAATGAATTAGTTATGAGTTATGACTGTGAATATGGCTTCTGTTAAGTCTTAAGATGAAAGGAATCCTCCCTCCTCCACCTGACCCTTTCATGGTTGCAAAAAAAAAGGACTTTAGAATCAAATCCCTTTTAGATGATCGCATTCTTTGAAGACGTTTGCTTGCAAAATCAAAATGACGCAAATAGGCTATACGTACATCTTTGTTTGATGATCAGAGGAATCATTTGTAATTCAGCCCACTCACGTACGGTGGACTTGATGAATGGGGCCTTTGACAAGAAAACAATAATCCAGTAAATATGACCTTCAGATATAATGAGAGGATTTATTCAGGAGTTTCAGATATGATGCAGGAGAAGATTGATAACGTCTGGGGGGAGCTTTGTGACCCCGAGCTCGGGACACAGGTCTCCACCAGGCCAGGTCAGGTTGTGGCCTCCTGGTGGCGCTATAATAGGACAGGTCTCCACCAGGGCAGGTCATGTTGTGGCCTCCTGGTGGCGCTATAATAGGACAGGTCTCCACCAGGGCAGGTCATGTTGTGGCCTCCTGGTGGCGCTATAACAGGACAGGTCTGCACCAGGTCAGGTCAGGTTGTGGCCTCCTGGTGGCGCTATAATAGGACAGGTCTCCACCAGGGCAGGTCATGTTGTGGCCTCCTGGTGGCGCTATAACAGGACAGGTCTGCACCAGGTCAGGTCAGGTTGTGGCCTCCTGGTGGCGCTATAACAGGGCAGGTCTGCACCAGGCCAGGTCAGGTTGTGGCCTCCTGGTGGCGCTATAATAGGACAGGTCTCCACCAGGGCAGGTCATGTTGTGGCCTCCTGGTGGCGCTATAACAGGACAGGTCTGCACCAGGTCAGGTCAGGTTGTGGCCTCCTGGTGGCGCTATAACAGGACAGGTCTGCACCAGGCCAGGTCAGGTTGTGGCCTCCTGGTGGCGCTATAATAGGACAGGTCTCCACCAGGGCAGGTCATGTTGTGGCCTCCTGGTGGCGCTATAACAGGACAGGTCTGCACCAGGTCAGGTCAGGTTGTGGCCTCCTGGTGGCGCTATAACAGGACAGGTCTGCACCAGGGCAGGTTGTGGCCTCCTGGTGGCGCTATAATAGGACAGGTCTCCACCAGGCCAGGTCAGGTTGTGGCCTCCTGGTGGCGCTATAATAAGACAGGTCTCCACCAGGCCAGGTCAGGTTGTGGCCTCCTGGTGGCGCTATAACAGGACAGGTCTCCACCAGGGCAGGGCAGGTTGTGGCCTCCTGGTGGCGCAATAACAGGCCAATGTCAAACGGGTTGCCATTTATTCTTATACGCCTTGCATGACAATTGGATGATTTGAGCAATTTTGTTCCAAAAATGTGTTTTGCAGAAATCCACCTGTTGGTGGCGCTATAACAGGCCAATGTGAAAAGGGTGGGATATATTCCTCAGCCTGGTAGGAAAGTCAGTGAAAGATTTCACGTGAATTGCACGCTGCATTCATGATTTGAGGCTTTTTGTACAAAACGGGGCCAATCCTGCAAACTTTAAATGCCAATGTTGGCCAATTAGGATGGAATACGAAAGATCGGACAGATCAGTCTTGAGCACATGACTATATAGATACCGTGTAACGATTTCCTGGATTTTTGGACATAATCTGGAGGAGTAATATCCAAAAATGCGTTTTTACAAACGTTGGCCTCCTGGTGGCGCTATAACAGGCCGTTCTGGAGAAATGGGGGCAGAGGTTTATCGTTGGCATCCAGGGACTGTGTGTGCAAAGTTTGGCATCGACCGGGTTAACGGTGACGGAGATTAGCTGGTAACAGACGGACACACACACACACGGACGGAGTGCAAAACATACTCTCTCCCCATGCCTTCGGCCTGGTGGAGACAACAAAACATACTCTCTCCCCATGCCTTCGGCCTGGTGGAGACAACAAAACATACTCTCTCCCCATGCCTTCGGCCTGGTGGAGACAACAAAACATACTCTCTCCCCATGCCTTCGGCCTGGTGGAGACAATAAAACATACTCTCTCCCCATGCCTTCAGCCTGGTGGAGACAACAAAACATACTCTCTCCCCATGCCTTCGGCCTAGTGGAGACAACACAACATACTCTAACCCCATGCCTTCGGCCTGGAGGAGACAACAAAACATAATCTCTCCCCATGCCTTCGGCCTGGTGTAGACAACTAAACATACTCTCCCCATGCCTTCAGCCTGGTGGAGACAACTAAACATACTCTCTCCCCATGCATTCGGCCTGGTGGAGACAACAAAACATATAAGCTCTCCCCATGCCTTCGGCCTGGTGGATACAACAAAACATACTCTCTCCCCATGCCTTCGGCCTGGTGGAGACAACAAAACATACTCTCTCCCCATGCCTTTGGCCTGGTGGAGACAACTAAACATACTCTCGCCTCATGCCTTCGGCCTGGCGTACACAATCAGAAGAACCACATTTATGGACACATCACAGCTTTAAAACGTTTTTGTACATCATGTTCCTGGGCAAGTCCCCCCCCCCCCCCCCCCGCCCCTCCGCCCCCTGTGTGCGGTCATCAACGCCCTCGAGCGTCCCCTCTCATCGACCAATCGAGTGTCCCCCCTCTCTGTTGTTGTTGTAATGGAACGACCAATCGAGTGTCCCCTCTCGGTCTGGGAGCTCTTCGATTCACCATGCCTCATTTCCTGTGCACATGTATTTGCAAGTGCATACATTTGTATAACTGGCAGGTACACATGCACGCACATGCGTGCGCACACACACACACACACACACACACACACACACTTGGTACACACTCGGTACACACACTCACACGGCTGCACGCATGCGGCGCACACACGCGCACACACACACACACACACACACACGCACGTGCACACACACACACACACACAGTCACACACACACACACACACACACACACTCACACAGCTGCACGCGCACGACACACACACACACTTGGTACACGCACTCACACGGCTGCACGCACGTGGTGCACACACACGCGCGCGCACACACAGACACACACACACACACACACACACACAGTGCACGCACTCACACAGCTGCACGTGAACGACACACATACACACGCATGCATGTATATTTGTATGTATATATATGTATGTATGTATATATATGTGTATGTATATATATATATATATATATATATATATATATATATATATATATATATATATATATATATTTGTATGTATATGTACCGTATATAACTGAAAGAGAAAGAACAGTTTAGACATGAATGATCTCTTCATTATTCTGTCTCTGTGCTTTGTGCCTCTTAAATAGCTCTGCGCCAGAGGCACACTCATTGCTTTAATAGCAATAATTAAGTAGTTAATGATACATTTACTGTATGAAATAACATTCCTAAAAATAATCCACATTATGTTTAGGGAACACTTTGGCCCAGGCGGCGTGCTATAATTAGAGACGTGTAATTAGCCACCGGTGTAATGATTATTTGAACACTGTAGCAAATATTTACTGTGATATAAACTCCTACACTACAGCAGGGTATACCTACGCGGAGGAGCTGAAAATGCTTAACACATTTATACCTGATCCTTTAGACGATTCTACAAATGTCTTCTAAATCCGGACAGTTTTCTGAAAAACTCTCATGTTTCTATGTCAGTGGTTTTCAAAATATTTCATTTCAAGGACCCCCAAAAATTATATGTAATTGGCTTCCCACCCCCATCTGGAAATATGTTGTTGCAGGGAGTCCTCCCCAGAAGCAAAGATTTGAGTTAAAAACGTTCACTCTGAAATAATATATATTCAAATATTTGCACCACATTTTCACCATTTTTCAATAGCTAAATGATAACTTTGTCAAGTCAAGGACCCCCATAATTATCCGTATTTGGCCGTGGACCGCTATCTCAAAATATGTTGTTCCTGCAGGGACCCGTCCAGAAGCAAAGATATGAGTTAAAAAACGTTCGCTCTGAAAGAATATATGTTCAAAGATCTCCGCGTCACATTTTCACGACTTTACAAAAAAATAGCAGACAGTGCCGCACTACGAGCTTGTAGATCTGCTATTTTTTTTCAATAGCTAATAGTATAACATAATGCTTTAAAGACCAAAAGGGGTTCCCGCCCAGAATGGTTTAATGAACATGACACGTTGCATAAGAACGACAATAGAGGGCATGATAAATAATATCAGGCAGTGGAGTGGTTTGAACCCACTGACACTCTGCCATATCCTTCAGAGCCCCGTGTGCTCTAGGAGGTTGTGGAGCTAAAAATGGAGAAATAAAAACCAAGTACCGTAATTAAAAAAGCTGCAAAGTGCCTCTACAATTGAACACAAGTTGAAATGTTGACCTAAGGGTGGTACTTGTTTTAATCGTGGGCCATTTTTTAATTAAGGTACTTTATGTTTATTTAACTTTAAAGCTTTTGCAAAGCGTCGTGCTAATAAATAAGTTGATGCAGTAAGTTGTCCGTGTGCAGTGTGCAGTCCCTTAATTCCTTGGAAGAAGTTTTCCCTTTTTGAAGTCTATATGCCTGATAACTAGACTTGCACCTCCCATATTCTTTTGATGTGCAGGTGTGCATTTTCTGTCTCATATATACGGTATATATATATATATATATATATATATATATATATATATATATATATATATATATATGTATGAGACAGTGAGATGAAAAGATGTGGTTGGCCCAAGTCAATGGAGATCTCCGCTCGCGGGGGATCAGAAATAATTCATGCTGCCGTCTGCAGAGAAAGAAAGAAAACAGTAGACTATAAAGACAGACAGACAGACAGACGAAGAGTTCCATGCAGTGAGATAGGTTCCCCAGGCCGGGGGCCGGGAGGGGCCGAGCTATAGGAGATATCAGAGGAGATATCAGTGATTCAAGCAGCCTGTGAGGGTTGTGTGATCTGTGGTCTGTGTGATGGTGTAAGGTCACCTTGCTGTCATGTTCTGGAGCTCCAAGGGTCTCTGATCTCACAGTGCACTGATCGGAGGAGCTCAACCTCAGAACGCTCTCTCTCTCCGCTAGCATTTCATCCTCGCTCGCTTGCTCGTTTCTCCACGCACTACACACTCTGAGAATCCCGAGGGTTCATTTAACCCACTCAGGGCGGGAACCAAGTTCAACGAACGCATGTGTGTCGTCGTGCTTATATAGCTTTTAAACCACTTTCAACAGTTATTTAAATCTTTTAGCTGTTGAAAAATAGCAGATCTGCAAGCTCATAGGTATTTTTAAATCGTGAAAATGTGTCCAAATCTTTGAATATATATATCCTTTCACAGTGGACATTTTAACTCATATTTGCTTCTTGGGGGGGGGGGGTCCCTGGAACAACACATTTTTAGATGGGGGGTCGGCGGCCAATTACATAATATTACGTTTGGGGTCCTTGACATGAAATAGTTTGAGAATCACTGATATAGAAAAATATAGTTTTTTTCGGAAAACTGTCAGGATTAATAGAAGAATCTGAATTTCATAATAATAGAATCTGGTCTCATGCAGTCCCAAACGGGTTAACTATCTCTGAGCATGTTAGGAGTGGACATCTTATCATGGCAGCTTGATTGTCTGTCTGTTCTAACTTTTTATTTCTATGTCCTTTAGGTTGGAGCTGCATTCTACCTGTGGAGAGGTGTGTCCTGGTGATTACCTGGCTGCAGGTCCCCATCTGGCAATCACCTGGCTGGCTACTTATACCTGGCTGTGACTGCACGCAGTGCTCAGTGATAATTCCTCTTCGGCCAGTGCACACCTCTGTGCTTTTGTACTAGGTCAGTTGAACTCCAAGACTCAAGAACATATTCCGCTCCTCTACTGTCCTGATCCTAATTGTTGGTCTCCATTCTCAGTACCTGCCTGCCAGCCTGGCCACCTCTCCACGCAGCTCCAACTGAGGACCTAAGTATTATTATTACTGCTTTGGAAACTGGACATTATACCTTTTGAACTTGAGTTAATTTTTGCCTTGAACTTCTGTGTTTTGGAGTGAATAAATACTCTGGATTTTTGCATCATACCACGTTTGTCCTTGTCTGATCTGTCTGCATCTGGGTTCCCTGTCTGCCTTGACACATCTTAACACTGAGGATCTTCACGGTACTGTACAACACTCTCCACTCTCACTTACATGTATACTGTACCTCCCCTTATCTGCACTCACACATTCTTCTCTCCCCTCTGTGCCCCCCCCCCCCCCTTCCTCCCTCCCCTCCCATCCCCCCTCCTCCCCCCCTCCTTCCCATGCGTGTCCGTGGAAAACCCTCTGACCTCAGTAGTCATCCCCGTGAGCGGTCTTCTTCACTTGATCTCCCCCCCAACCCTCCGGCTATAATACGCACCGCCGATCAAACCTCCTGCACCGCTCGTTTTATATTCGTTTTATACCTTCCTTCCTTCCTACCTTCCCCAGCCCACCCCCCCCTCCCCCCCTCCCCCCACCCGCCGTTTGTCTTCCGCCAGTCGCACCCCTCGTTTCTCGTATGACGTGAAATGGTTTAGTTACTTTTAACCCATTCTGACCTGAGATCAGATTCTAAAAATGTCTTCTACATCCTGACAGTTCTCTGAAAAAGCTATGTTTCTATATGTCAGTCGTTCTTCGATTTTTCAAAAATGGCAGACCTACAAGCTCGTAGCGCGCCACTCGGTGGCGCGCTATGAGCTTGTAGATCTGCTATTTTTCAATGGCTTTAAAGCATAACATGATGCTAACACCTAAAGGGGTTCCCGCCCCCAAAATGCTGCTGCTAACTCCCCCCCACTACCACCTCTCTCTCAGCCCATGGCCCCTGGGTGACATAATTTAATATTTGGGGGGGTGACATGCTAAAGAGAGGAGGAGGAGGCTACGGTTGTTACAGTGTGTGGTTCAAGGGACCCGTTGATTTAGCGCTATAGGCGTCACAGCGGGAGCATCTCTTTATTTTATTAGCGGACGTCGGCTACGATCTTATACGCCCCGCGACGCGACGGGGGAGGAGGTGGGGGCGGTATAGCGCCATTTGACAGTGAGTGGTGTATGAAGTACTGTACTTAAGTACAATTTTGGGGTATCTGTAGTTTACTTGAGTATGTCCAAATTCCAATGCTTTTGCTTCTATATGTGCCACTACATCTCGGATCCAAATAGTGTATACTTTTACTCCTCTACAATTATTTTTAAAACTTTAGTTACTGTATATAGTTACTTTGAGTATTATTACAAAATGCACACTAACCACTTCTTCAGCCCTGTATACATTTCGTCCAATTGAAAATAGCCGATCTACAAGCTCACACTAAACCCAAGCGTTTAGGTTATAAACAGTATTAAACACTTATTTGTAACACTTTTTAAACGTGTCACAGTGTTTAGATTATAAACAGAAGAACATGTTTAATCGCCTGTAACACTTTTTAAACACATCAACGTGTTTAGTTTTTACAATCAAAGTCAGTCATATACTGTAGGTGTTTAGAATTTGAACACTAGGTGTTCTCGTGAGGTGTTTGAGTGAACTCGTGTTCTACTGTATTTTATGACCATTAATAAACATTTGGCATTTTATTATTACACACATGCTGTTTAGGTTTTAAACGAGTCACATGTTCCAGGGATTTACAGTGATCAGATATTGTGGTGTCAGTCACTACAGTACATCACTGCCCTTTTGACCTAGCTGGGCCTCAATTGGGCCTTTTGAAAAAGCATAAATACACAGTGAAGACTTCTAACACCTGGGGGTCTATTAGAGTATAATGTTAACTCCATAGAAGAAGTGTCCTTGAGCAAGACCCCCTGAACCCCTAATTGCTCCTGATGTGCTGGTTGGTGCCGTGCATGGTTTCCGCCGCCATCGGTGTATTAATGTGTTTGTTGAATGGGTGAAATGCACAATATATGTAAAGCGCCTTGGATAAAGGCACTATATAAATACACCATTTACTCCATCTTTAAGTACAACGTGTGTGTACTTTTTTCCACAACTGCCAACAGCTGGCCCTGGTGGGAGAGTGTGTGGTGTGTTACTACACATCCTAGCTACGTCTGCACGCCTCTATGTATAGCTGTGATTAAGAGGTTATGAGTTGATTCGGCTCTACCGCCTCGCTATTAGCACTTTTTTCCCCTCATCTTTAATGACTTGACATCTTCTATAATATAATATAATATAATACATCTTCTATAATAGTATGAAGGAATAATTGACGAGGCTAAAAAGCGCCAAGGCTATAGGAGTCACTCACTGGTGTTTATAAATGCGTGCTGCATCCGCAGAGCTGAAGGCTCCGTAGTATGGCCTTTGTGGTTAGAGTTGTATATAGACCAGGGGTAGGCAACCTGCGGCTCCCAGTTGCTACGGAAAAGAAGTATGAAAAGGAATAAGAGGTTTTCTTTTTTTTTCTTTAATTTGTTTTATATTTAATCATAATTTATTATTGAATTCGTAGGAGGCATAAAGTTATTCTTTCACCGCCAATGCTGCTGGCTTACTCGTACAGTATACTTGATATGCTTTGAGAAATTAGCAAACAATACAATGTAATATTGAAAGACCAGAAAAATCCCAAATAATTAAAGTTTGCTTTATTAAAGCAAACATTATTTTGCGGCTCCAGATATATTTTTGGGCCCAAAATGGCTCTTCTGATAATAAAGGTTGCCTAGCCCTGATATAGACAACTCTCTAGTTGTATTTCATCAACTTAATGTTTGATGGCTGTGGAATCATCAAGCCCGCCTCCACTTGCTGCATGGTGTTATATTACTTACTGGACTACAATTCCCATGATGCTTTGGTGCACTGCTAGTCCTCGTGGATAGGGGGAGGGCTGTCTTACTGAGACAACATGTAGTCCAAGGTCTATTAAAAGAGGACGGGAAGCAAAGACCGAACGGTGGACTCCATGTTGCTCCCTGGAAGGACAGAAACATGCGCAATGGGCCAACACTTCTGCGTTCAGCTTCCTTGGTCTCAACTGTGCATGTTTCTTTCATTCCAGGGAGCAACATGGAGTCCACCGTACGGTCTTCTTTCCTTCCAGGGTGCAACATAGAGTCCACCGTACGGTCTTCTGTCCTTCCAGGAAGCAACATGGAGTCCACCGTATGGTCTTCTGTCCTTCCAGGAGCAACATGGAGTCCACCGTACGGTCTTCTGTCCTTCCAGGAAGCAACATGGAGTCCACCGTACGGTCTTCTGTCCTTCCAGGAAGCAACATGGAGTCCACCGTACGGTCTTCTGTCCTTCCAGGGAGCAACATGGAGTCCACCGTACGGTCTTCTGTCCTTCCAGGAAGCAACATGGAGTCCACCGTACGGTCTTCTGTCCTTCCAGGGAGCAACATGGAGTCCACTGTACGGTCTTCTGTCCTTCCAGGGAGCAACATGGAGTCCACCGTACGGTCTTCTGTCCTTCCAGGGAGCAACATGGAGTCCACCGTACGGTCTTCTTTCCTTCCAGGAGCAACATGGAGTCCACCGTACGGTCTTCTGTCCTTCCAGGGAGCAACATGGAGTCCACCGTACGGTCTTCTGTCCTTCCAGGAGCAACATGGAGTCCACCGTACGGTCTTCTGTCCTTCCAGGGAGCAACATGGAGTCCACCGTACGGTCTTCTGTCCTTCCAGGGAGCAACATGGAGTCCACCGTACGGTCTTCTGTCCTTCCAGGAGCAACATGGAGTCCACCGTACGGTCTTCTGTCCTTCCAGGGAGCAACATGGAGTCCACTGTACGGTCTTCTGTCCTTCCAGGAGCAACATGGAGTCCACCGTACGGTCTTCTGTCCTTCCAGGAAGCAACATGGAGTCCACTGTATGGTCTTCTTTCCTTCCAGGGAGCAACATGGAGTCCACCGTACGGTCTTCTTTCCTTCCAGGGAGCAACATGGAGTCCACCGTACGGTATTCGCTTCCTGTCCTCTTTTAATAGTCTTTGATGTAGTCCAGGAAGTATAAGTGAGCCCAGTGTCCATGACATCATGGACACTTTGAAATACTAAAATATCAAAAAAATGCCAGTCTTCTTCTTGCTGCGAGAGTGAGGTCTAGCCAACACCAACTCAGGATTCCTGGATCGCTGCCCTCCACAATTTACTATCCAACATCAGGTTCTTGAGCTCTGTGGTGTTGTCAGCCAAGCTGTCGCGCCGCAGCATTAGGCGCAGCATTAGGCTCCCATAGGCTCAATTTACTTGCCTCAAGTTCTGGGTGCCTTACGCAGTGCCCTGCCAGCCTCATCCTTCTCTCTCTGACTTTGTCCGTGGCGCGTGGTAGGTCCCCATAGAGGTCCACATTTCTGATGTGGTCCGTCCATGTGACACCTGGTGCCATTCGTAGAATTCTTGTGTAGACTCCATCCAGGGCTTTTTCCTGTTGTACTGTGAGGGTCCATGTCTCGGCCCCATACAGCAGTACTGACTCCACTGTGAGGGTCCATGTCTCGGCCCCCCATACAGCAGTACTGACTCCACTGTGAGGGTCCATGTCTCGGCCCCATACAGCAGTACTGACTCCACTGTGAGGGTCCATGTCTCGGCCCCATACAGCAGTACTGACTCCACTGTGAGGGTCCATGTCTCGGCCCCATACAGCAGTACTGACTCCACTGTGAGGGTCCATGTCTCGGCCCCCCATACAGCAGTACTGACTCCACTGTGAGGGTCCATGTCTCGGCCCCCCATACAGCAGTACTGACTCCACTGTGAGGGTCCATGTCTCTGCCCCATACAGCAGTACTGACTCCACTGTGAGGGTCCATGTCTCTGCCCCATACAGCAGTACTGACTCCACTGTGAGGGTCCATGTCTCGGCCCCATACAGCAGTACTGACTCCACTGTGAGGGTCCATGTCTCGGCCCCATACAGCAGTACTGACTCCACTGTGAGGGTCCATGTCTCGGCCCCCCATACAGCAGTACTGACTCCACTGTGAGGGTCCATGTCTCGGCCCCATACAGCAGTACTGACTCCACTGTGAGGGTCCATGTCTCGGCCCCATACAGCAGTACTGACTCCACTGTGAGGGTCCATGTCTCTGCCCCATACAGTAGTACTGACTCCACTGTGAGGGTCCATGTCTCGGCCCCCCATACAGCAGTACTGACTCCACTGTGAGGGTCCATGTCTCTGCCCCATACAGCAGTACTGACTCCACTGTGAGGGTCCATGTCTCGGCCCCATACAGTAGTACTGACTCCACTGTGAGGGTCCATGTCTCGGCCCCATACAGCAGTACTGACTCCACTGTGAGGGTCCATGTCTCGGCCCCATACAGCAGTACTGACTCCACTGTGAGGGTCCATGTCTCGGCCCCCCATACAGCAGTACTGACTCCACTGTGAGGGTCCATGTCTCGGCCCCATACAGTAGTACTGACTCCACTGTGAGGGTCCATGTCTCGGCCCCATACAGCAGTACTGACTCCACTGTGAGGGTCCATGTCTCGGCCCCATACAGCAGTACTGACTCCACTGTGAGGGTCCATGTCTCGGCCCCATACAGCAGTACTGACTCCACTGTGAGGGTCCATGTCTCGGCCCCATACAGCAGTACTGACTCCACTGTGAGGGTCCATGTCTCGGCCCCCCATACAGCAGTACTGACTCCACTGTGAGGGTCCATGTCTCGGCCCCATACAGTAGTACTGACTCCACTGTGAGGGACCATGTCTCGGCCCCATACAGCAGTACTGACTCCACTGTGAGGGTCCATGTCTCGGCCCCCCATACAGCAGTACTGACTCCACTGTGAGGGTCCATGTCTCGGCCCCATACAGCAGTACTGACTCCACTGTGAGGGTCCATGTCTCGGCCCCATACAGCAGTGCCGAACTCTGTTTTAGTCCTGGGCATGACGTTAAACTGTTCCGTTCGAGAGGACCGGCGACCCTCGAATGTAAACAGCCATGAAAGGAAAAGGAAGGAAGGAAAGGAAGGAAAACGCCAGTAAAGTGTATTGTCTCCCAAACACCATCAGAATAAGGTCTGGTTGCCAAAGGGGTGAAGTGTCCCTTCATGCAAGATGAGCGTTATAGCTTGGACATGTTTGAACGGTCAACAACCCATTCATAATGTGATGACATTACACTACGCCACGCTAATTGAGCTCAATCCACACTTTTCTACACCTCTATAATATATCTGAGCATCTCGTCCTGCAGATATCGACGTTCTATTGTGTGAACGTCTCTCTTCTCTCTCTGGGGGAAAAGATGCTGGAGACCCAAAGGTACAGCAGGTACAGGAGGCTGACTGTATATGTCAGATCATTGGCCTGTGACTCTGTGTGTGTGTGTGTGTGCGTGTGTCCGTGCGTGTGTGCGTGTGTGCGTGTGCATGTCACACTGCCGTGAAGGGATCGATGCGCCGGGTGATATGATGTATGCGCCCATCCTGTGATGAAGTACAGGTCCAAGGTTTTAGGCTAGCGCTGTGTAATTCATTACAAGTGTGTGTGTGTGTGTGTGTGTGTGTGTGTGGGTATGTGTGTGTGTGTGTGTGTGTGTGTGTGTGTGTGTGTGTGTGTGTGTGTGTGTGCACGCTTGTGGCTGTGTGTTATAGTGTGCGTGTCTGCAATTCATCAGATCAAACTGTGTATGTATTTGTGTGCGCACGCACTTGTGTGTTTGCGTGCGTGCGTGCGTGCGTGCGTGCGTGCGTGCGTGCGTGCGTGCGTGCGCGTTCAGTATGTGCGCATATGTGATTCATCAGATGGAGCTGGCCCGGCTATGAGGGGAACTCATTAGACTCCTGTCGACTTGCCTCCCGATAGGAAAAATACCTGGCATCTGGGACTTTATCCCATTTTAGGCAGGAACCCCTTTTGGTGTTTTAAACATTATGTTATAATTTAGCTATTGAAAAATAGCAGATCTGCAAGCTCGAGTGGCGCGCTACAAGCTTGTAGGTCTGCTATTTTTGAAAAAATCGTGAAAATGTGTCACAAATCTTTGAATATAATATATATTATTTTAGAAGACTTTTTTTTTTAACTTTGACGTCCGGCCTGAATGGGTTATACTCTCTCTCTCTCTCTCTCTCTCTCTCTCTCTCTCTCTCTCTCCCCCCCTCTCTCAGTTTTATAGCTTCCACACTCTGCCGCCACAAAAATCCGAGAGCAATCACCAATCAATCTTGTGCACTCATCCAGAGCCTGTCGCTGCTCCTAACCATCTCCCTCCGCTCTGTTTTCCTTTCCTCTCTTTCTTCTCCTTTTTGTTGTGTTGTTTTGTTTTCTCCTCTGGTCTTTTTTTTGGCAGGATCATTGGACGTGTCGCAGAGCTCTGGCCTCACGGCAGTGGGTTTACATTTCGAGGTCCAGTATTTATGTATTTCGGAGCCAACGGACCACCATTTTGATGAGCCCCTTAGATGGCACTTTATGTAGACTTAGAGATAGAATTTTATAAAGACTTATAGCATGTTACGTAGACGGCACTAGAATTGGATTTTATGTAGTCATAGCACTTTATAGTAGTATAGTGTAGTATGAATGAATGAATAGTTTATTTCGGTGCTTTACATTTAATGTTAAGTTTCATCATTTGCATTTAAGTTTTTTTTACAAAGAGGTAGCTTTGAAGCCGAAGCTTATTTTTTTGCCTAGCCTTTAAGAAAATAAACAAAATACAAAATGAATACAAAGAAAATAATAAGTGATGTGCATAACTTTAGTTCATTGTCCAGGCTATTCCACGAGTCAACTCCTATTTTAGATATAGTATAGTATAGTATAGTAATGTATAGTTTCATTATATTGATACTCCACTGTTACGTTCTTATCTTACGCATGTTTCTTGATGACCAATAACTTTTTGTAGGCTATGTGATGTATTGCCATGCTTTTTGTTCTTGCTTAATGTAAATCGCTTTGGATTAAGAGCGTCTGATAAATGCCTTAATTGTAAATTGATGACATCTAGCCTCTCGGACCCAAAACTATGGAATATGTTGTTATCATCGGACAAGATTCTGTCCATATTCCATGCCGTGTTGATGTTGGTACCGCAGGAGAGACAAAAGGTTGATCAAAATATAAACTATTCTACATTCTCTAATATTATGTATAGAGTTATTGATGTTTAACAATAATTTAACTCTTGAGAGCGGTAAATGAAACCAAATGAACCCTAGAGCTAAAGATGTAATAAGGGTCCATTATGCAGGTTACCAACTCTCCATCATTTAGCTGGGGACCACCTGGAACCCTCTCAAGGACCACTGGTGGTCCCCGGACCACTGGTTGAAAACCACCGCACAATAGTATAGCCTATCCATCTATTACATCCGATTTATATGAAAATATAAGATCATCGTTCGTCACACCTTTTGTGGGTGATCTTATATTTACATAATTACATTGAATACATTTAGCCGAGCTATATTTAGTATGGAGAGTATATACATCTGTCTTTTACAGTCCATGTACAGTTTGAGTAACAGTAGATTGCAATAGTAGTATTGCGTTGTCCAGACAACTACAGATGATACGTCTGGTATATCTAAAAGAAACCATTTGAAAAAAGTAATAAATAATAACGGCATCGCAGGCAGCACCAATGCAAAGACTTTAGGGCGGTTATATTCACATTGAGATGGTATCAAGGATTGCTTTTCCAAGCAGTGAGTTAGCGCTGGTTCTTGCCACTATACAGTATATATGTACTGTATACTGATATCATATTAGATTGCAGTATACATGATGTATCTGTATCAGGTCTATAGTCTCCTGTATGTTTTCTTTGTGCTTTTTGCGCTTCTAATCGTGAGATGCATCTATAGTTTACTGGACAGGTTTTATGTGCACGGTCGGGAGACACTAGGCCCGTGCACGCATATACATCAAAGGGGGCCTCAGCCCCCTGCCCGTCTTCCCCGTCTGTAAAACACTGCCCTCTACAGACTGGCGAAAGAACTGCAAATGCCATATACCCGAAGGCAGCATTCAGGAGTATTGGCTTTTTTCTGAACTTGAACGTAGCACTTTACGCTGAAAGAATTAGTTTTGAAATCTATGACACATACGCCACATCTCCAGTATAGCTATATAAAAAAAAGTGCTGGGTTGTGCCTCGAAAATAGCAGATCTGCAAGCTCTCAACGCGTCACAGCGCGACGCGTTGAGCGCTTGTAGATCTACCATTTTCGCCATTTTTCAGCCGCTGCCTCTCTAACATTCTCTGCACGTCTCAGACGGGAGACATGCTGTTTTGTTTGCCTTTTTTTCCATTACAACCAAACAACATGCGAAACGGCTGGTTTTGTATTCATTCATTTGAAGCTATTTCCTCCCCTCTCTCTCTTCACGCTGAGATTCTTTTGTCCTTTCAGTTGATACTGTGTCCCTTGTCTTTTCTAAGCCCTTTTCCCCCTCCACTCTGACGACCCTTCTGGCCTCTCTTTAGCTCTCGTGCTCCACAGGGTAATGGTACTTTGCCGTTTCCATCAATATGGGGTCCCCCTCGTCTGGACAAGGGCAGGTCAGGCTCTACGCTATATAGCACACCCACCACCCACCCCTTCCACAACAAAAAAGAGAAAAAAACACATATCCATTCCATTCCACACCATCTCCCCCATGTATATGCGGTTCATAGCCTCGGAAAACCCAGACGTTTTTATTTCCAGGGAGAAAGAAAAAAAAGTCTGCGGCCGAGTCCACTTCAATTCGGCATAGAGTAGCGCAAACGTCGATCACTCTCTGCTGACTTCTGATCTTCTGCACCTTTGTTAAATTGACGCACACACACACACACACACACACATGCACACACACTCTCTCTCTCTATCGCTCTAATTAATTAGTCTCATATCGCGCAGCTGCGTCTAGATTCTCCCAGCAGATCCTGCCGGGAGCTTCCTTTAATATGCCATAGAAAGCATATAGGGCTATGCGGTTCACTGTGAACCCAAGAAGAAGCCATCATTTCATTCTATAGCTCTGGGCCAGGCCACACTTTTCTATTTCTCTCCCCGCCGTCAATCCTTCAACCTTGATAGAGACAGACAAACGAGGTTTGTGTGTAACAACCGCGCGGGGTGTACGTCGTGAGCCTGTGAAATTGCCAAGGACATGTTGGCGCTTTTCCCTTTTCAGAGAAAACGGCAGACATAAACGCTGCATGTGCTGCACGGCACGCTCCTCGTGAAAACCCTTAGTTTTTTTTCCCTGGCTGAAAAGCGGTGAAACTCACAAAGAGATGTCTTAAGTAATCACCTGCAGGCCACGCATGCAAGGGGAGAAGTACAAAATGTGCCAGCCTGTGGTACATGAAGAGAGGAGATGCAAGTCATTAATGTCGGGCCCGGTAATTGAATGAAAGGTGGGCTGCTGTTTTAGTGCTGGGAACACAGGTATGTGTTCTAACAAGCTGCCGCAGAGACCGTGGCTTTTTTGGTTGTTACAGTATGGGTGCAGGACCATTAGACTTTAACCCACTTAGACCTGAGGATCTGATTATATATACAAAATGTCATCAAAAAATCCTGTCAGTTTTCTGAAAATACCCTATGTTCCTATTGATATCAGTGGTCCCCCAAAATTGTATGTAATTGACTGACGACCCCCTATCTGAGAATATGTTGTTTCATTTATTGGGGGAACCTATGCACCCAGAAGCAAATATTTGAGTTTAAAAAAAAAACGTTTGCTGTGAAAGAGTATGTATTCAAAGATTTGCACACATTTTCACGATTTTTCGAAACAATAGCAGATCTACAAGCTTGTAGATCTGCTATTGTTTTTCCAAACAGCTAAAGTTGAATTAAAAGCATGGTTAAAAGGGGTTTAAAGGCTATAAGGCAACACAGACAGCGTCCAAACAGGTCGGAATGGGTTAACGGCTGGCTCACGCTTGGAATAGTATTGGGCCTAGTCAGATGTGAAATGGCAAAATGGGGGGAATGCTGCTGCTGTGGCCCGTGATGGGTTGTTTCACACGATGATAGATGGACACATATAGCACAGCTTATGTTCCCTATCACGACCCCCAGAGTTTTATGCACATGTGGGTTTGTGCCAGTGTGCGACTGTGTGTACGTGTGCGCTCGCGTGCCTACGTGCGTGCGCGTGCACAACGCAGATATATGGCTGTTTAGTTTTTTTTTTTGCACTGTGTGCGCATGTGCGTGCGTGCGTGCGTGTGTGCGTGCGTCTCTTATCATCAGCTGGGTGTTTAGTTGAAGGCATCCCACCAGGCATTTCAATCAGTTAGTGCATTCTTTCTTATCTACCTCAGCCCCGACGCACAAATGCAATGCAACATCATCAGTATGCATGCAAGAAAGGCTCTTTT
>NC_139702.1:13420564-13440564 GCF_964188405.1 Protomyctophum parallelum
TGTGTGTGTGTGTGTGTGTGTGTGTGTGTGTGTGTGTGTGTGTGTGTGTGTGTGTGTGTGTGTGTGTGTGTGTGTGTGTGTGTGTGTGTGTGTGTGTGTGTGTCTCAGTCAGCCGGGCGCTCCCTCAGAAACAATACAGAGAACAAGCCGACCCCAATCCTGGCCCCCTCATGAATATGTATCATTTCCCTGATCCAGATCTGCATACTATAATTCTTGAGCGCTGTATACTCCAAATCCCCCCTTTTTTTCCCCGCCATGCACCCTATGCATAAACTCTGGCAAAATCTGCCATGGCTCAGCGGTATCTACAGTATACATCTGAGCATATCGTTGAATAAAATGTCTACAAGTCTCTGTCGTTTTAACACTACAGGTAGCAACGCGTCGCATTAATCGCAAGGTGAAAACCCACCTTTTCAGACTCCATCATGGCCCATAGCACTTACCCCACCCCCTTAGATAGCATTTGATACAGACTTATAGCATGTTATGTAGACAGCACTATAATTGCATTGTATGAAGTCATAGCACGTCATAGTACATATGTATAGCATAGTAGTATAGATGTATAGTTTATATGTATAGCTTCATTATATAGATATTCCACTGTTACTTTCTTAGCTTACGCATGTTTCTGGATAAATGTGATGTATTCCCATGCTTTTTGTTCTTGCTTAATGTAAGTCGCTCTGGATTAAGAGCGTGTGCTAAATGCCTAAATTGTAAATTGTGAATTGCATTCCTCTCTGCTGCTGCTCTCGGCTCGAAAAATAATATCTCTGCTGCCTGTCTGCAGGAAGAAACGACCTAACTCCAAAATGTTCATTTTTTTTCCTTCAGGAAATTAAGAAAACCGTAAATCCTAGTATAAATGTGCCACGTCTGTGTGTGTGTGTGTGTGTGTGTGTGTGTGTGTGTGTGTGTGTGTGTGTGTGTGTGTGTGTGTGTGTGTGTGTGTGTGTGTGTGTGTGTGTGTGTGTGTGTGTGTGTGTGTGTGTGTGTGCGGTTGTAATGCACGTAACACCATTTGACCCACGGACTTCAAATTCGACACACGTGTTCCAAACCACCACAGGGAGTGCAGTGCCCGGCCTCAAGTCTGTGGGACACACCGTTGTCCAGAAACACCACAAAAGGCTCTGGTCAGGCTTTGTCAGTGAGAGCTAATAATGAGCTAAACGTTGTCAACTTGTCACAACTCTCCTCCTCAATGGTTGTGGATCGACAGCGGTATTATTATTATTCGCTGTTGGAAAATGTTCGGTATGGTCTGGTCTGATAGCCGCCTCCCCTCACGTCAAAACATTTCTCAATGTTCACAAGTTACTGGACGAGAATTGATTGATTGATATTGATAACAGTTTGCAGAATTACAGTACATTTCAACCACAAACTCAATACAAAGACTGTTAACTGTGAGTGGACGACCCAATTAAGCATTACACTTGTTTACAACAGGGTCCACCATGTTCAATTGATCAAAACATTTAGAGACTTACAAATAGACACTTCTATATAGTCAAAGAACAAAACAGGATTTCAAGGAGGTAAAAAGGGAAAAGATACATATACAGTGAGGGGAAAAGGGGGGGGTAGGGGGGATTCAGATTTTACAGGGGCCAGTTTCGAATTGCAACCGTCCGTATAGGTGCCGTTTGAGAGCGGTTTTGAAGGAGTCAAGGGATTCACATGTCTTAATGACTGTTGGTAGGGCGTTCCACATTTTGGTGGCATAGGAGCGAAAATAATTTAGTCCCTTGTTTGTGCCGTTGTGGCGTTGTGGACATAGCCTTACGGAACCAAGGAGAGAGAGAGGGGGGGAAAAACAACCACGAGAGTGACAAGTGATCAGGAAAGCATGTGTTCTCTCTGCAGTAAATAAACAGCAGTGTTATGGGGTTGCACCTTGACCACGACACAGAGCATGATAGGATCTGTCTGTACTAGGCTGTGTGTTGCATACCTAGCCTCGCATTGCATGGCTGTCGCTCTGAGATATTACATAATTAAATAAACGCCTTCAACAACGTTCCCAAACACATACTGTATAGGCTCTTATCTATCTTACCGTGGTGGTGGTGGTGGTGGTGGTTCCGTTTCCTTGTCAGACTCGATCTGAACATTATTACTTTGACTGCAGCTGCTTAACCCATTTTGTGCGGGAACCCCTTTTGGTATTAGCAGTACGTTATGCTTTAGCTATTGAAAAATAGCAGATCTACAAGCTCATAGCGCGCCACAGAGTGGCGCGCTACGACCTTGTAGGTCTGCTATTTTTGAAAAATCGAAGATCGACAGACATAGAAACATAGCTTTTTCAGAATCTGATCTCAGGTCAGAATGGCTTAAATCAAAACAATGAGGCTGTTACTGTGCAATTTGATTATGTGACGGACCACTTATCGTATGGTGTGGACGTGAAGTGAAATGTAATGTTTGTTGAAGGTTATGTGGTGTTGTCCTCTGACACCCAAAAGTGTTTATTGAATTACAACGGTATGTGTATCCGTCTCCACAGTGAGGCAGGACAATGTAGCCTATAGCAGCCTACTAGCCTAATAAATGTAGCCTATAGCAGCCTACTAGCCTAATAAATGTAGCCTAGCCTACTAGACTAATAAATGTAGCCTATAGCAGCCTACTAGCCTAATAAATGTAGCCTATAGCAGCCTACTAGCCTAATAAATGTAGCCTATAGCAGCCTACTAGCCTACTAAATGTAGCCTATAGCAGCCTACTAAATGTAGCCTATAGCAGCCTACTAGCCTACAATGTAGCCTATAGCAGCCTACAAGCCTACTAAATGTAGCCTATAGCAGCCTACTAGCCTACAATGTAGCCTATAGCAGCCTACTAGCCTACAATGTAGCCTATAGCAGCCTACTAGCCTACAATGTAGCGTATAGCAGCCTACTCGATGTAGCCTATAGCAGCCTACTAGCCTGCAATGTAGCCTATAGCAGCCTACTCGATGTAGCCTATAGCAGCCTACTCGATGTAGCCTATAGCAGCCTACTAGCCTACAATGTAGCCTATAGCAGCCTACTCGATGTAGCCTATAGCAGCCTACTAGCCTACTAAATGTAGCCTATAGCAGCCTACTAGCCTGCAATGTAGCTTATAGTAGCCTACTCGATGTAGCCTATACTGTAGCAGCCTACTAGCCTACAATGTAGCCTATGCAGCCTACTCGATGTAGCCTACAGCAGCCTACTAGCCTACAATGTAGCCTATAGCAGCCTACTAGCCTACAATGTACTCTCACACTGCTAGTAAAATAATTGTACAGTACATACTGAAATGCATATATAAAGCAACCTTCTAAGTACTCCTGTATATGAATCGGAACAAAATAGCTTTCTAAAGTTTATATTGAGCTCTGGTTTTGTTATATTACACTTCTTATAAACCAGCAGCAAATTCATGAACTTGTATGACGTTTCTCCATATTTTTGTTGCTAGGGGGTGCCTAAAAGTCGATAGGGATGGCAAAAAGTCGCTAGGGGGAGGCACGCGCTATACGCGTGCGCATATCCCACCCCTAGCAACTTCTAGAGACTTTTCAAAGAGCCACTAGCTACCTCTGTTACTGGGGAGTTGGCCGGTCCTGTTACTGGGGAGTTGGCTGGTCCTATGTGCTCATTCCGGGCCCCTCGCTGGAGAGAATGTTGTCCGCGTGCAGCTTGTGGTAGAGATATTTTACTAAATATAAGTTTTATGCCAGAACTTTCAAATGAATATGAAACTATAGTCCCCAAAAGACTCCAAGCCTTAGGACTTAATTATTCACACGCAGTGCTACATGTTTAAATGCCGACAAGGTCAGTCTGCTAACCGTGCGCGGATATAAACGATCTATGACTGTATAATATACAGGCATAATATACGTCATCGAAAATATTTGGCCAGTTGCTTTTTTTGGGGGATGGGGGGATGGGGGGGGGGTTGTGTTAGCGAAGGGCTAATTTGATCAGGCCCGCGGTTTAGGGTTTTTATACAACTCACCATAAAGAATGGCTGGTAGGCTATATATTTAAACTTGTCTGCAGTGTTCGGAATGACGTCAAAAAACACACACCGGTCTGCATGGGGGAGATCGGGGGGGGAGGAAAAACCGAGGAATATTGAATAGCGGGGAGGGGGGTGGGGGGGGGGGGGGGTACCTGATGAAAATATGTCCTATACCTATCAGTATGACGGATGGTTATACAATGCATCCAATCCCATGGACAACACCGCACGTGGGGGGGGGGGGGGGCAGAGGTCCGTGCTATGTGTGTGTGTGTGTGTGTGCGTGCGTGTGTGCGTGCTCGTGGGTGCATACGCTTTCCCCCGCATTTTATGCGATTTGGATAATTGATTGCACGTCTAAAAATGTCAAGGGGTTTTGTACACATATCATTCATTCATACATGCTAGCCTGGCCGAGGCCTGATCTTTCGACATCCTCCTCCGTTGTCTGTCTCGTCTAGGATGATGGACAGGGCGGCTGACATTGATAATTCATGAGCTTTGGTTCTGCTCTGCATGGACGGGACGTCCCCTAGTTGCTCCCCCCGAGAGAGAGAGAAGACCAGGCATCGTGTGTGTGTCAGTGTGTGTGTGTGTGTGTGTGTGTGTGTGTGTGTGTGTGTGTGTGTGTGTGTGTGTGTGTGTACTGTGTACTGTGTGCCCCCGTCCGTCGAAAAACTTATCTGGCGTTAACCCATTTTGGGCGGGAACCCCCTTTGGTGTTCTAAGCATTATGTTATACTTTAGCTATTGAAAAATAGCAGATCTACAAGCTCTTATAGCGCGGCACCGAGTGCTATGAGCTTGTAGATCTGCAATTTTTTTGAAAAGTTGTGAAAATGTGGCGCAAATCTTTGAATATATATATTTCAGAGTGAACATTTTTAACTAAGATATTGGCTTCTGGGGGGGTCCCTGGAACTACATGTTTTGAGTTGGGGGTCCGTGGCCCAATAATTGGCCCAATAATTCTGGGGGTCCTTGACATGAAAAAGGTTTATCACCACTGACATAGAAACATGGGTTTTCCCCAGAGTGAACGTTTTTTTTAAACTCAGATCTTTGCTTCCTGGAGGGGTCCCTGCATGGAACAACATACGTTCAGATGGGGGTCGCCGGCCAATTAGAGGGGGGTCCTTGACGTGAAAATGTTTGAGAACGACTGACATGGAAACATAGGTTTTTTCAGAAAACGCGACCCCTCTGGGCGGGGGGGGGGGGGGTCCCCAAATGTTTGTCTTTATTTTTTTTGCAACTGGAATGGATGGAAAATGGAAATTTTACAAAGAGTTTACATATAGTACACATAGTACATGCATACACCTTCCCTAATGATTATATCTGGTCTCAGTATTTTATTTATGGTGTATATTGTCTCTATTATATTAAAGTTATTGTAGCAGTCAATTTATATTGGGGGTCGGGAGGGGTCGGGAGAGGGGGTCCCGAGACATTGCCAAAGCATTTCCGGGGGTCCCCGGGGGCCAAAAACGTTGAGAATTTAGAAGACATTTGCAGAATCCTTCCCATGCAGGTCAAAATGGGTTAACAATGTGATTCTTGACGTGTGTGTGTGTGTGTGTGTGCGCGCGCGTGCATGTGTGCGTGCGCAGTGCAGGTGTCTGCGTGTATATATATATATATACGTGTGTCGTGTGTTCGTGTGCTTTCCAAGTGGTCAGTGCATGGCATCCATTCCACCAAGCAGCCTCATTCTTATGCACCGTGTCTGTTTGTGTGTCACACAGGTAATGCTTTGTGATGCTTGGCGGATAATTGAGATTCACACGCTGCGTCTCCCGCAGGCCGCCATGCCCCCATCAGCGGACCGACGGACGGACGGACGGACGGACAGGCAGATAGATAGATAGCGGAGGTGAGGGGGGGAGGGAGGGGGGGAGGAACGGACGCTGAGAGCGATGGTGAGGAGACGTGGCTGTCGCCTGTCGTCACTGTCACTTCATTTTGCAAAGAGGGAGACCCCCGTGGGACACCCCTTCAGCGCACATACATGCACGTACGCACGCACACACGCACGCACACACACACACACACACACACAGACCCCCCGCGGGATGCCCCTTCAGCACACACACACACACGCATGCACGCACGTGCACACGCACACACAGACCCCCCGCGGGATGCCCCTTCAGCAGCGCACGGACGTACGGATGGACAAGTGAGCACACATATTCCCACGCACGCACATGCACATGTGCACAGCCGCACACACACACGCACACACACACACGCACACACACACACACACACACTCCACGGTGGAAATGGCACATGGGAAAGCCAGTCAGATAAGATGACCACATAGCACACACAGATGCGTGGCCATTAGGAGCTGGCTCACGCTGCTTCCTAGCGACATATTGTCAGGACTGCGGGTCCTATATAGGTGGAAATTGTTTTTGACGAATGTTTGCGTGCTGTGCTGCTTCACGTCGCAATTTCTCCCTCGCCCGTACGGCTCCCAATCATATATACAGTACCGCTGCAGTGGAGGAGGAGGGACCCAATCACAGGATGAGATGGGAGATAGAAGTACAGTATATATCCCATTTAGGCCTGACGTCGACATTTACAAAATCATGACAGTTTTCTGAAAAAACTCATGTTTCTATATTAGTGGTGCTCAATATTTCATGTCAAGGACCCCCAAAAATGATATGTAATTGGGCCCCCAGCTGAAAATATGTTGTCCCAGGGACGCTTGCATGCAGAAGCAAACATTTGAGTTAAAAACACCACATTTTCACGATTTTTCAAAAGATAGCAGACCTACAAGCTTGTAGATCTGCTATTTTTTCAACAGCTAAAGTATAACATAATGCTTTATAAAACACCCCCTTCCCGCCCTGAATGGGATATACCTGGGCAGGGATCGGATATGACTGGAAGGTTGCATGGTTTATTTGCCAACAGGCGACATTGCGGGGGCGACCCCGTCATGTCAATGTCTTACTGGCAGAGATTCAAATGTCATAGCAATTCTCTTTTTTTTCCCCCCTTCCAAAAGCAATATACAGTATGGATTGCAGCTGTTTGTGTTTGTATAAGGTTTCTGACTCATGACGATGGAACCTTATGGAAGGTTCTTTGCCTTGACGTCAAAGCTCTGCAATTTCAGAACACTACTTATTTTTCTAAATCATACATAGGGTTGTTTTTCATTTGTCGCTGCATGCAAGACCAATAATGTTGTCCTCCACAATAGCCTTTTGAACCTACGTATATATATACTGTCACTTTGAGACATTTTCAATAGTCTATTCAAGTGTTTCACGTCATGCTCACAAATCCGAATTATGTGACAATATGTGGCTTTTTTGAGCTGGCCATTTGACGTGTGCGTGGCTGTGGTTCAGAGAAAAACATGTTACATGCTTCCTGCAAGGAGACGTCAAGGAGAAAAACACAATAAAGCCAGTGACGTATTTCCATGAACAATAATAATAACTTGGATTTATATAGCGCCTTTCAAGAAACCCAAGGACGCTTTACAAGACAAAAAAACAAAAGTAGTTGCCAAAAGCCTGAGTGAACAAATTCAGTCTCTTCAGTGCAGACTTGAAAGAGTTCAATGTAGGAGTCTGGCGGATCTCCAAGGGGAGAGAGTTGCAAAGGGCAGGGGCTGCCACATAGAAGGATCTATGGATCTACAAGGGGAGAGAGGGCAGGGGCTGCCACGTAGAAGGATCTATGGATCTACAAGGGGAGAGAGGGCAGGGGCTGCCACGTAGCAGGATCTATCGCCGAGGGTCCGCCTTTTAGCGTGACGGATAGTGAGGAGTTCCATGTCCGAAGACCTCAGGTTCTGCTCAGGGGTGTATAGTCCTTGAGGAGGTCAGTCGAATACTGTGGGGCTGAAGGGCATGGAGGGATTTGTAGGGGATTTTGTGGTACTTCACCCATTTAGGAATGAGGCCGTCTTCTGAATCCTATCAATGTAAGTCATTCTCAAAACATGTTCATGTCAAGGACCCCCAGAAATTATATGTTATTGGCCGCGGACCCCCATCTGAGAATATGTTGTTCCAGGGACCCCCCAGAAGCAAATATTTGAGTTAAAAGCATTCCCTGTGAAAGCATATATTCAAAGATGTGCGCCACAATTGTCACAATGTTTAAAAAATAGCAGATCTATACAAGCTTGTAGCACGGCACTCGGTGTAGATCTGTAGATCTGTTATTTCTCAATAGCTAAAGTATATAACATTATGCTTAAAACACCAAAAGGGGATCCCGTCCTGAATGGGTTAAAGGACCACTTCACCACTTTTCAACCTATCTTCAGATAATTGGTCCTCACGCATCATCATCATAATTCTTCGACCGCGTTCGAGATCATGGATTCCACAATGCTATGCCAGACTTCCCGGTCCTTCATTGCCACCCCCAGTTCCTGCTTACTGAAGCATGTGTCCCTATAGCGATGACATCAGGGAACGACAGCTTTCTACCCCTGGTCTGCCCTGAGGCAGGACTCCAGAGAAGAAGGGAAGATATAACCTCATTGTCAGCTCTGTAGCTGCAGTGGCCGGCAAACTGCGCTCTTCTGGATCGGACCAGTGAAGAAACACGGGGAAGGTTGCCGTATATTAGATTAGTCGATCTTCAAAGACAGATGTTGCGCTCTCATTAGAAGGCAGGTCTAAGTGCCATCCAACCAATTTTCTTGGTCCTCCCTAATGTTCATGATAAAATTTCACAACATTTTTAATCAACCAACTATAAGTTGGTTTTGGTGAATACATGTTTGAATATTAAATGAATATTTGCAAGTTTATCAAGTTATCTTAGCCATAGATCAGTCCTAACAGACACAATTGTTGGCTCAGAAAACATTAAATCAAGAGTAAATTGTCCAAAGTAAAAAAAAAAAAAGGAATGCACCTGTCTGGAAAGATGTATCCGTTGTCCCGGACAACAGGCCAATAAGCCTTAATGTCAAGCCCTGGAAATACACAGCAAATTGGGCTATATGCCAGTGGCCAATTGCCCATGGTGCAATTTCAGATCAACTATCCAAACCACTAAGGAGAAGATTGCATGAGAGAACAGCCACGTATACGTAATCGGTCCACTGATAGACCCGAGTCAGGTCACTGTGACATGCCGAGTGCTACCGTGGGTTTCTTGTCAACAGTCTGTTCTGTAATTACGTGCATGCAGTCCATGAACAACAACACATTATCGCGTCAATTAAGTCTAAGGCATGCAGCCTGGCTGGGCTCTGCTGCTTGCTACAGTATATGAGTCTGTAATATTCTCTCTGTGTGCTGGCGTTGTCTCTGACGGCACCACCTCCCAATTGACCATAATAAGCAGACTCAATCTTGCCATTGAGTTAAAACAGTTTCCGTGCCGGGAATGGATTACTCCAGGTTACTGTCGCTGCCAACCTCGCTAATCGCAACTTTTGTTTTATGTGTTTAATCCGCCGTAATGTAATAAATAAAAAGAAAATCCGTCTTCGCCGCGGAGAAAGAGAGTAGATGCATTTGTTTTGATGACGAAACCGGAAATCGTCACATGCTGTGGGCTGCTAGGGCTTCTGGGAAATTGAGGCCAATGCAAACGAATGGGGTTCAACGCCTCATGGAGGAGGGTCCTGTGCTGCGTCTTCCGGGTGTACCAAGATGGCGGGTGGTGCGGTCGTTCATAACAAACGGGGGAAGCTTTTTTCGCTCGATTTTCGCGGATTAAAAGCCCAAATAATTCAGCGTATGCTCTAAAGGTAATACAACAATCTCGGCAGTGAAGGGGGGTTGATTAAAATGCGGGTTAAGCGTGTAAAACAGTCAAACTGTTTTAATGGCAGGTTGGTAACTATAATGGTGCAATTTCCCATTGACGTACATTCAAACAGACAAAGTCCTATCTGATTGTGTTGAACGACCTCAAACTCACCAACATTGCAGCTTTACGAAAAGCTTGAATTATCATCTTTCTATCTTTCTATCTAAGTGTTTGTTTCATGAAAGTCCATGTACTGTAGACATGTTATGAGCTACTCAAAAAGTGTTTGTTTCATAAAAGTCCACGTACTGTAGACATGTTATGAGCTACTTTCTGTCAAGAAATTCCGTGTGCGAGTGTTTGAGTTTTGAACTACAATAACTGCTCGTTGGATATTACTTAAGTACAGCCCTGCGTATACCACCTGTTTTGAATTTGCACATAATGCAGGAGGCAGCAGGGTGTTGCTTTACAGAAAACGAGTGCTTCCAAACTCCAATGGCTGCGGCCTGCATATAGTCACTTAACCCTGGCACAGCAGAGTCCAAATCACAACTCACACAACACAGAACCAACCAATAACCCATGCAGTAAACTCAGTCGGCCTCACTCACTGTGTATAGGCCCGTGGGCCCCAATTGAATTGAAACAATAATGTCATTTTCCTGGCGGAATTTTCTGTCTGCCTGCCTGCCTGCCTGTCTACAATATCAATCCATTTAAAAAGTCCAAGACCAACACTACATTTATTCGGAGCAAATGGATTGTCTCTTCAACCAGTAACTGTTTGTACCTCTAAAAATATATCCGTCACAGACTAGTATTTGAAACCCGTGCAGTGCATTCGGATGAAGATGAACGTGCGTGTGTATGCCTGCCTGCCTGCCTGCCTGCCCATTCACCTGTCTGTCTTTCTGTCTGTCTATCGTGTGTATGCCTGCCTGCCTGCCCATTCACCTGTCTGTCTTTCTGTCTGTCTGTCGTGTGTATGCCTGCCTGCCTGCCCATTCACCTGTCTGTCTTTCTGTCTGTCTGTCGTGTGTATGCCTGCCTGCCTGCCCATTCACCTGTCTGTCTTTCTGTCTGTCTATCGTGTGTATGCCTGCCTGCCTGCCCATTCACCTGTCTGTCTTTCTGTCTGTCTGTCGTTTGTATGCCTGCCTGCCTGCCCATTCACCTGTCTGTCTTTCTGTCTGTCTGTCGTGTGTATGCCTGCCTGCCTGCCCATTCACCTGTCTGTCTTTCTGCCTGTCTGTCGTTTGTATGCCTGCCTGCCTGCCCATTCACCTGCTTCCACACCTCCTGTCGGTGTGTTGATCTGAATCTGCGTCAACACACATGGTGTCCCAGAGACCCTCGGAATGGCATAAAGTCACAAACTCTCCCTTTGATCTGCCATCCAAGACCCATTGAGCTCCATGGCAAAGAGTCGGTCCATCTGCCTATATCGCTCTCTTCTCTCTCTCCCATTCCCTACCCTGCTTCCTCCCCTACATCCATTACTCTTCTCTGGGCTAATGAGGATTTGTGTCCAGCGGGAGCTGTGTTTTCTGCACTTCTAAATGCTCAAATTTACAATTTTTTCGAAAGTGCTACTTAATATAGTGTTTGGCAGGGGTTGGAGGAAAGGTGATTGGCCCGCAAAGTGGACGACTTGTAGGAATATATACTTGTTGAGCTCACTGGCATAGGGGATCAGCAGCCCGATCCCACCCAAACGTGCAGGTGAAATAGCACGGATTGGCAATAACGTACATACACGCCTAGAAAACCCCCAAAATCTGTACATATTAGTAGTTAGTAGTTAGTTAGTTGCTGCGAGAGTGAGCCAACAGAGTCCTATCCAACATCAGGTTCTTGAGCTCGGCAGTGCTGTCATCCGAGCTGTCGCACCACAGCACGTCTACGTATGGTACGCTTCTTTCCCCTCCTGGCTTTGCCCTCGGTTGGCTCCCATAGGGTCAATTTACATGGAAACTATGGATCATTACAACATACGTACATATTATACTAGGACTACTACTGTTTTGACCGCAACGGAGGCCTTTCACTAGCACTGCATGTACGGAATTGCCAATCCGTGCTATTTCACCGTGTTTAGGTGAGATCGGGTTCGATTCTGTGCTATCGTGTTACATCTCGGACGGGGCCGATCGGCTCTACCGAACATCGCAACGTTCGACACGCCAACTCGCTCGCTTTAGCTCGCTCTGTGGTGTCTCTCGTGGCTCAAGTTCGGTAGAGACGACGCCTCTCCTCCGTCACGGTCTATGGGGAGGATTTCAGTGTAATATGTAGCGATTTGGGGGTTTTCTAGATGAAAAAATGCCAATCCGTGCTATTTTGTGTTGGATGAGACCGGTTTGAGATCAGAGAGGTGATTTGATGATGATGACCTGGATGGTGATGGTAATGTAATGACTATATGCGGCAATGGTAAATACGCACATAAAGGATGACCATGCAGCAATGCAAACTAATAGATTACACATCACATAGATTATATAGATATTTTCATCGACAGTGATGCAGTGGAACAGGTCAGTCACCTAAAAAAATCCTTGGAATACACATCTCTAAGGACTTCGAATGGGCCACACACACACACACACACACACACACACACACACACACACAAACACGGTGGAAAAAAAGGCTCAGCGAAGGCTCTATTGCCTCCGGCACCCGAATAAAATTCAGAGTGAGCCCTGCGTCCTCAGGGCATTCCATAACAGTTTGATAGAGAGCATCCTGACTTTTTATTTTGGATGCCCTCCTCCCCCTCCCCTCCTCCTCCTCCTCCTCCTCCTCCTCCTCCTCCTCCTCCTCCTCCTCCTCCTCCCCCTCCTCCTCATCCTCCTCCCCCCCTCATCCTCATCCTCCCCCTCCTCCTCCTCATCCTATCCCTCCTCCTCCTCCTCCTCCTCCTCCTCCTCCTCCTCCTCCTCCTCATCCTCCTCCCCCCCTCATCCTCCTCCTCATCCTATCCCTCCTCCTCATCCTCCTCCCCCTCCTCTTCCTCCTCCTCCCCCTCATCATCATCCTCTTCCCCCTCCTCCCCCCCTCCTCCTCCTCCTCCTCCCCCTCCTCCTCATCCTCCTCCCCCTCCTCCTCATCCTCCTCCTCCTCCTCCTCCTCCTCCTCCTCATCCTCCTCCCCCCCTCATCCTCCCCCTCCTCCTCCTCATCCTATCCCTCCTCCTCCTCCTTCTCCTCCTCCTCCTCATTGTGTTTGTTTTAACCTGATTGTTTTATATTGTGTCTCTGTTCAGCACTTTGTAGCCTTGTTTCGAAAGGTGCTTTATAAATACAATTTACTTACTTACTCCTCCTCCTCCTCATCCGACTCTTTACCAATCTTTTAACCGCAACGCTGACGAGCCTGAACAATTATAAAATCCCCCCACCTTTCTGATGAGAGAGAGAGAGAGAGAGACTTTTGACTTTTAACAACTTCTTTATTCTTGAAATTGTTTACATTCTTTAAAAAAACTAAAATAGGACCTTACCCCAAATTGTTTTTTAGATTTTTAGAGCAATTCATTTACAAAAGTGACATCATTTACAGAAAAAGCACACCTTCATAGTCCCAAAAACCCTTACATTTTAATAACATTTGTATTCAAACAAAACTCTTGCTTTTACGTGCAGAGAGAGAGAGAGAGGGGTGTGTGTGGGGGGGGGAGATGGTAAGAAACTAAGTTGATGAGAACAGCACTCAGACTGAATGGCCTGTTGCCTCGGCTGGCATGGAACCTATACTGGAATAACCTACTGTAATCTGTGTGTTTATGGGATTAAGCGTTCAATAGCACTTCTCTGTGCTCTCATAACTCCATATTTATCAAACAGGCTCTGAGGTAATGGAGCACAGGGCAGGATGGAGACCAGCTGGGTGTCAGGGGGGGGGGGGGGGGGGGGTCAGGGGGGGGCCCAGCCGCTCAGGGAGAGGGGTCAGCCGCTCAGCCCACCCAGACGTATATGTACATGTGTTGTTGTTCCATAATTAGATCAGTGTTGTGTTTGGCAGAAAGATTCTATTCTAGTTTTAGTCAAAGTCTCTTGAAACGTTTTCGTTTAGTTTTAGTCACCTGGAATGTTTTAGTTGTTTAGTCTAGTTTCAGTCGACTTAATATCATAAGATTTTTGTTGATTTTTAATGTGTTTTGGCGGGCCTCGATGCCGTCGTAATGACTGATTCTACACTTGCTGAAAATAGCTCACAACGTGATGCGTTGTGAGCTTGTAGATCTGCTATTTTCAGCATGCAACCAAGTGTAAAATGACTTATACTGCAGGATCTCTTGTCCACTAGTCCCCTTCCTATAACATTGTTGTCTATAGTTTTTATTTGTCGACAGTATATTCAGTCTTAGTTTTTAGTCGTCATAGCTTAGTTTTAATTTAGTTTCCATTTAGTTTTCGTCAGTGGAGGTCAAAGGTAGTCGACGGACATTTTTCGTCTTCGTTTTAGTCTGCCGAAAACAACACTGAACTAGAAAAAGTGCCCTTCTGGGCACAGGTCTCCACCAGGTTATCCACAGATCCGTGCAGTTAGAGGTAAAAACACTTTTCGGCCAGTTATAGCGCCACCTTGAGGCTGAGTTGAAATTGTTCATGTGGCATTTTGTCCTCGGCCTAGTGGGAATGTGGGTGCACAATTTCACGGAAATCACGCGATGTGTTCATGATTTGCAGCATTTTGTTTGAAACTGAGCACTCCTGTGAACTTTGGAAGCCAATCTTAACCAATCAGGATGGAGTGGGAGAAATATGAAAGACCAGTTTGGTTGAATGGCTCTAGAGAGACTATGTACCAATTTGCGTGATGTTTGGACAAAATCTGTAGGTGTGCTGTGCAAAAACCTGTTTTGCACAAAGCGGCCTCCTGGTGGCGCTATAACAGGCCGTTCTGGAAAGTTTGGGGCAGAGGTTCATGGTTGGCATCCAGGGAGTGTGTGTGCAAAATTTGGCATCGACCGGGTTAACGGTGGCTGAGATTAGCTGGTCACGGACGGACGGACACACGGACACACGGACACACGGACGGACGGACGGACGGACGGACGGACGGAGTGCAAAACATACTCTCCCCATGCCTTCGGCTGGTGGAGACAATTAGATAAAGCATTTTGTTTTTCATTACAGAACCATATGATAAGTCACAAAATAAATATAGAGGCAGCCTTTTGGGTCAGCTGCAGACCGCCCCAACCAACCCACGACACGACATACAGACCCATTATTTATACATGTGTGCTTGTGCTATTCCTCCATTGTCTAAATGTTCTACCCTGCAGCACTCTGCTATTCTTGTCAGTGCAAATGGAACATTATTGTATAGATTCTTATGAAAGGCCCGTGAGAAGTCAATAACAAGCATACTCGGAAATGGATGAATTAGTAAGGATTTCTGCCTCTATAGGAGTGATGCTCCATATACTGTATAGGAGTATTGTGTTTTGACACTGGTTAGCCCATGCCAGCCTTCCTTGCTTTTCTTTTTCTTGTTGTGTTGTAGAATCATTCATTAAGCCGTATAGAGGGTCGCAGTCGCTCCCCCTTTCAGAACGACGAGTGGCCCAGGAAATGATTGGAGAAAATGAATGGAGAATCATTTCCTGGGGCCACTCGTCGTTCTGAAAGGGGGCGGGACTGCGACGCTCTATAGCCTTCGGGGGGCACGGTGGCGCAGTCGGTATAGTGCTGTCGTTTCACAGCTAGAAGGTCCTGGGTTCGATTCCCGCTCGGGGCGCTGTGGGGGCCTTGAGACACGCTCTGGGTGGTCAAGAGGCGCTCCCTGCAGATGACTGGACAACTACAGCTAATAGTCAATTAGTGACCAGAGAGTACTTGATGTGTCATCTGGAAGGAACGTGGATACGGACTAGTGGTGGAATGAGGAAGTGCAGCATAGTGCAATCGTTCCCAAACCTTTTCATGTCAAGGACCCCCAAATTGACACGAATTAGCCCGCGGACCCCCATTTGAAAACATAATACCAGGGACCCCATTAGAGAAGACTTTTACCGCTTTAGTAGAGATTCTCAACCCGTTTAATTTCAAGGACCCCCAGTTTGACATGCATTTAGTCTACGGACCCCCCCTTTAATGGCATTTCTATCTCTGGGACCCCAATTTATATTGTAAAATCGATGTTAATTGAAGGCGTAAGACCACTTTTTTTTAGGTTTGGGTTGTGTAGTTACCTTGCCATGATGTAACTCCAAATGTGGACAAGAAATAAAAATAAATCTCTCTCTCTCTCTCTCTCTCTCTCTCTCTCTCTCTCTTCACTCTTCACTCTCTATAGTGGTTGTATAACCTTCAAAATGAACCACAACTCGTCTATATGCGTGCGTGCAGATGCAGCATGCCAGTGTGCGTGCACGTGAGTGTGCGTGTGTGTTTGTGCGTACGTACGTGTGCGTGTGAGTGTGTGCCTGCTGTTTGGAAGAGACAGACATATTGATCTTGTATCACTTCACCATGTTATCATCATGTGAGAAGTGAACATAGCGCTGTTGGTGTAACTAAGAGATTTACTGGGAAGAAAAATGAAAAAACAATCTTTACGTGGATAGATTACCACGTTTGACATTTGACTGTGAAGCCAGCTCATGCCAGCACAAGGACAGGAGAGTATTAATTTACCAGTACTGAGGCAGAATGAAAGCTTTGGCATAGCCTCACTGAAATCTATCCCATAGACTGGAGGGACATTATGGCTCTGAGACGATTAAGTCACAGAAATACCATAGTGTTGCTGTAGGCCCATTTGGAGAAAAAAAGGGTCGAGGGTCATAACAAAGACTGTAAAAGAATGGGACCCAATGTCTCCCTGCTTGGCACTCGGCATCAAGGGTTGGATTGAGGGAGTGTTAGATCAATTAATCAAATGATTCCCGAGCTCGACAAGACTCTCCGCTCCAAGAGATTAGGTCAAATGCGGAGAGCAAATATGTGACAATTAATGGTAGGACTTTAACCATATACAGTATATATGTACACATGAGTCCCAGTCATTTATAGTAACACTATCTACTGTAGGCCTAATCACGGTTATTGTCATCATACCTCTGTTAACACCCCCATCGCCCAACACGAAGTTCTTTGTCCTTTCTATTAGTAACGCCCGACACCCAAGACGAAGTTCCATCCAAAAGAAGTTTATTGATATGAAAACGGATCACATAGCTCCACAGCCCCTGGGAGCGCCTGTTGCGCAATCCTCGATGTTGTGCAACAGTGAGACGTCATCGAAAATGTCCCCCCCCCCCCCCCCCGTTTACGAAAATCTTAAAACGTAAATAACTCGTGATCTAAATCATCCCGTCTATTAAGGTGTTAACCCATTCTGAACAGGAACCCATTTTGGTGTTAGCATCATGTTATGCTTTAGCTATTTTTTTTAAATCGAAGACACTTTTAGAATCTGATCTCAGGTCAGAATGGGTTAATAATGAAACTGTCAGGATGTAATAGACATTTTTAGAATCTGATCTCAGGTCAGAATGGGTTAAGGTGTTAAAAACCCTGCTGCTCCCAAAACAAATCTAACGGACTTTGCCATGAGATGATGAAACAAAGTCATAGAAATGATTGTGTCAAGTCAGCTTTATTTGTACTGTACTGTACTGTACTGTACTGTACTGTACTGTACTGTACTGTACTGTACTGTACTGTACTGTACTGTACTGTACTGTACTGTACTGTACTGTACTGTACTGTACTGTACTGCACACAACACAACACACACGGTTTGATTTCCGCTGGGGACGCTGGGAGCGGCTTCTCTCCATCAGTGCCCATACCCGAGGCCAGGGTTGGCGAAAGAGCCTGCTGGAGGGGAAAGGAACTGGTTGGAATAACGTGTTCCTTCCACGCACATAGAGTACGTCCAACCTGGGAAACTCCCTCCCTGTCAGGTGAAAAGAAGTGGCTTGACCTCCCGCATTGAAGGAAGCATGAGGTCAGTCCGTTGCTCTCCCCGTGTTTAGCAGAGGGAGTGTAGCGCCCAGGATTACATTAGATGAGTGACACTGGGGCCCCTTTTCCACCGGTTGGTTCCCGATGGGGACCGGTTCAGTTCTTTTTGGTTCTTAGTCCTGCGTGAGCCAGAGCTCCAAAATTGGAACGTTAATTATGAATTGAGTGGGCAAAACTATACCTATATTAGATTGTTATCACCATGAAACTTCCCCCAATTGATTACTTACACGAAGATAACTATTTATTGTATTACAAATGAGGCATTATGTAGGAAAATATTTGAAAATATGAAAAAGCTACTACTGTGGAAGGGTTATCATGTATTACTTTACTTGTATTGATCCTATAAACAATTTAATGTATAGGTCTAGGTTATACCAGACCTATATATGGTGGTATATATATATATACCACCAATTTTGGAGCTCTGGCTCATGGACTAAGAACCGAAAAGAACTGAACCGGTTCCCATTGGGAACCAACCGGTGGAAAGGAGTGAAAAAGAACGTGTTACAAAATAGTGGGATAATAATTCCTTCACTCAAAGTCCTTTCCAATCAACATCAGAGATCAGACCATGCATAAAAATAAAACTTACGGTAGAATGTTCCCATACAAGCACACATGCAGTTGCACACACTGTCTGACAAACACATGCACTCACATATATACTCCCCAAAACGCAATCAAAGGAGTAATCTGGAATAATCCGATTGTGGTTGTTGTTGTCAGTCATATGTTACGTGCCACGTAGGTAGGTTTCTCCATGTAGATTCTCTGTATTCCTCCCCTGTCTCTCCTTCCCTCTCCCCTATTTCATTCTCTACAGGTCTGAGGTCCATAACTCCAGCAGCCCTCATTGGCCAGCCTCTGATTCCCTGGCTCCGCCTTCAACCAATCATACTCACCTGTACACTATAAAAGGGCTATGTTGGGCTCAGTGCATGATCTCTCTTCACCAACACCAGTTTGTTTATTAACCTAGAGACCAAGAAACCTTGCTGTTGTTGTTCTCCTCCTACTATATCTAGTGTGTATTATGTCCTGCCTTGGGACAGGTAAGACAGGGGCCCCTATACATAGACAACACGTAGGCAGAATCTATGTTAAACCACACTAGGTAAGGGATGGTTGCCACTTTTGTATTTATCCTCATTGGACAGTGTAGCTAGGCAGTCAGGCTTTTGTTTTCATGACAGTCAGTTAGACAGTCAGTAGGCCTGTAGTTTTCAACCCTGAAGGGCCGAAGGCCCATCATTTATTCGGCATTTGAGCCACGGACCACCATTTGATGACATTTAGCCTCTCAGACCCATTTGAGCCACGGACCACCATTTGATGACATTTAGCCACTCAGACCCATTTGAACCACGGACCACCATTTGATGACATTTAGCCTCTCAGACCCATTTGAGCCACGGAACCACCATTTGATGACATTTAGCCTCTCAGACCCATTTGAGCCACGGAACCACCATTTGATGACATTTAGCCTCTCAGACCCAAAACTGAAGAAAATGTGTCCAAATTCTGCATGCTACAGTAGTGATGATGGCACCAAGGGAGAGATAACCGGCAAACTTGGATCAAAATAATCATTCTTCTACATTCTCTAATTGTGTAGACTTTTTGGATGTGTGTAAACGTGCGTGCGTGCTTGCGTGCGTGCGAGCCCCTACTGTGATCTGTTGCCATAGCGACAGAGTTAAACACGTGCTGTTTTTCTACCTGCAGCATTACATGTAGCCTACTGTAGCACCAACCAATGTGTTGTTTTACAGTTCTCGCGTGTGTGTGTGTGTGTGTGTGTGTGTGTGTGTGTGTGTGTGTGTGTGTGTGTGTGTGTGTGTGTGTGTGTGTGTGTGTGTGTGTGTGTGTGTGTGTGTGTGTGTGTGTGTGTGTGTGTGTGTGTGTGTGTGTGTGTGTGTGTGTGTGTGTGTGTGTGTGCGTGCGCGTGCGTGCGCGCGCGCGCGCACACAAAATTAAGTGGAAACCGAGCTGCACAACCATCTGTCCATTGTGTACCAAGACATCAGAGACACATTTTCTACCTGCAGCATTACATGTACTGTAGCACCAACCAATGTGTTGTTTTCCAGTTCTCGCGTTCCCTACATGTAACTTGTGTGTGTGTCAGTCAGACTGACCTGTCTCCTGAGATAAGACAGACTATGCACCCACTGCACACAAAATGAAGTGGAAACCGAGCTACACTTCCTAACCATCTGCCCATTGTGTACC